>NW_028327180.1:47385059-47510059 GCF_987537825.1 Furipterus horrens
CCAAGAACTGGACCCCAGGAGGAGCCCGAGTCTCTCTCCTGTCCCCATTCTCCTTCTCCCAGTGCCCTGAGCCCTCTCCTTGCCCCTGTCTGCCTGTCTTCTGCTCCTTTGTCTGTGTGTCTCTCTCTTCTCTCTGCTTCCTGGCCTTGGCCTCCCTGCTGTCCCCATCTGCCCTCACCTCTTTCCTTGTTCCCTCCATCTCTCTCCTCTCTCCTCCCCTGTTATCCTGGGAGGTGCAGAGCAGACATTTCCTGGGAACTTCAGTTTGCTCGGGGCTTCCATCTGTCATTCCCTCTGGGTCATAGACCCAGAATGGGGCCTTCCTACTTTCTTCTCAGCTGTGCCTTAAGGAGCCCCACCCAGTCCAGGCCTCCTGAGACCGCTGGGTTTCACAAAATGCTTCTGGGTAGCCTTGTGTGAAATCCAGGCAGGTCCCCAGCCCTCCCTTCCAAGTGGAGGAGTCAGGGGTGGTCTTCCCACACTGCCCAGGGCAGGGGGCATCAGCAAGGGATCTCCAGGTCAGCTGGAAATTGCTCCTAGGCCAAGCCAATTGCCTTTTGCACTTCCCATCCCTCGTGGGTCTCCCCTGCCTTTCCTGCTTTTCCTGATGCCCTGGAAACTTCCAGAATGACTGTGATCATTTGGATGTTGCCCCTGCCCAATGTCCCTGTTCGGACATCTCCATGGAACTCCTGCTGGAGGGACCCTAAAGACTGTGCTGGGCAGCTGCTTGGCCCACCACTCGGGTGCTCACCCTGGCAGATGCCTCTTGGGTGGTACCACTGGAGGGAGGTTTGCTATTGGTGGCATCTGAGATGGCTTCAGGGGTTCCAGTCATTGAATGTCCCTGCTTGCCTTGCTCGTGACAGCCTGGACCCTGTATTGGTGGTGATATCCTAGATAAGCCAGCCAGGATGGTTTGGATGTCCCCATTGCCTTCCTTGGTGGCTCATCCTGTACTCCTGTTGTTGGGGCTGGCCACTCTGCCTGTCATCTCCTCCGGCAGCACCACCTGGCACCTAGAACACACAGTAGGGTCAGAAGCGAGTGACCCTGCATTGTTTTGTATGGGCCTTTCTAAGCACCAAGGTTTTGTTTCCTAGTTGAGTTTAAGAAATAAACCTGCGGTATATCCGGTGCCTGATGGGAGCCCAGTCATTCACTGTCTGTCCCTATGTGGCACAGAATGCTTTCTGAGTCTCAAAAGGCAGGATCCTCACTGGGGAACATGCTCCACCAGACACAAGCGAGGCAAACCTGGCCTTTTCTTGTTGCCCTGTTGCCCTGTAACCTGAGGCAGACTCAGGTTAGCATTCTTGCTGCTTCCCTGTAGCCTCTGGGCCTCACAAAGGCCTGTACTGGCCACAGTGTTTGCAGGGGAGGGTCGGCCAATCTACTTCTGGGTTCCAACATGTGCAAAGAATGGCCCAGTACAGAGGGAGTGTCTTGGCACACCTTGCTGCCCCAGGAAGGGTGCCCCTCTGTGTATGGGACCAGCAGGTGTGGCTGTAGCTCTGGGTGTGGCTGAGTCTTGAGTGACAGCTGGAATTTTAACCTGGCACATTGAGCTCCAGGGTCTAAACTCTCAACTTCTGCCCTGGCCGGTGTGACTCAGTTGGAGCATTGTCCTGTACACCAAAAGTTTGGGGGTTCGATTCCCCATCAGGACACACACCTAGGTTGCAGGTTCAATCCCTGGTTGGGGTGAGTATGGAAGGCAACCAATCAATGTTTCTCCCTCTCTCTTAAATCAGTAAACATTAAAAAAGAATTAAACTCTCAACTTCTTCCTTCTGTCCCCTCTCCGGTATCAGTGTCTGTTTCATCTTGTCTCAGTTTCAGAGGACAGAGGAAGAAAGGTTTGTGATGATGCAACATTGGCTGGGAGCAGGCACTGAGGGTGTGACCCTGGGGTGTATCGGGATGGGTAAGGCCTTGATAGGTCATGGCTAGATGAAGCATTGGTGTGTAGGGTGGGCCCTTGAATGCCCACAGTCTGCAAGGAAAGGGAGGCAAGATAGAGCCCTCAGAAGTGCCCAGTGAGGGTGGGAGAAGGGCCTGTTGCCAGTGGGCATAGGATGCCCCTGGTGTACTGATAAATGCATTTTGGGTAATACCCCTTCAGATGTCATGGCTACCTCCATAAGTGTCATCATGGTCCCCCTTGTACAGATGCGGAAACAGGCACAGGGAGGGGAGTAAAGTCATTGTCAGGGGTTTCCTGTCGAGAAAGTGGTCCTGTGGTGACCTTAGTACCCAAAGCCCCCAAAATGGAAGACATTCCCTCCAAGATGGTGGTAACAATTCTGGTGACACTTAGGATCGGGTTTTACTTAAATTTTTTAAAAAACTGATTTGAGAGAGAGAAACTGATTTGTTGTTCCACTTATGCATTCATTGGTTTGTTCTTATATGTGCCTGACTGGGACTTGAACCCTCAATCTTGGCACATCCGGATGACACTAACCAACTCAGCTACCTGGCTAGGGCCTCTATTGTCTTTTTTTCTTGTTTTTAATTAAGACTTTATTAGAACACTTCAGTTTACAGAAAAACGAGCAGAAAGCAGAGTTCCTACGTACCCTCCCACCATTAAAAAAAAGATTTATTAGTGAGAGGGGGAGGGAAGGAGAAAGAGAAACATGCCAGAGACTGAACCTGCAACCCAGGCATGTGCCCTGACTGGGAATCGAATCTAGGACATTTCACTTTGTAGGACCACGCCCAACCAATTTAGCCAAGCTGCTCATGGCCCCTCTCACTATTATTAACATCTTGCATTAGTGCTACATTTGTTACAATCAATGAGCCAATATTGGTTCCTCATTAACTGAAGCCGGCAGTTTACATTAGGGTTCACTCTGTTATAAGTTCTGTTTTAATAAATGCATAATGATATGCACCCACAGTTATAATAGAGAAGTTTCCCCCCCTAAATATTCTCTGTACTTCATTTCTTCATCCCTTCCAAGCCCACTCCAAACCACCTTCATCCCTTCCACGCCCACTCCAAACCACCTTCATCCCTTCCACGCCCACTCCAAACCACCACTGATCTTTTTCCTATCTCCATAGTTTTGCCTTTTGCAGAATGTCATGCACTTGGAATCACAGAATGTGTATAGCCTTTTCAGACCAGCTGCTTTCACTTGATAGGATGCATTTACGATTCTTCCATGGCTTCCCAACTCTGTATTTTATGCCAAATGAGCTCTATCCTATTTGCACCAGTCTGGGAGCTCCTCCCCACAGCCCTGGTGGAGGCCTCTGGATCCTAAGACAGGTTCTCAGGGAGCATTTGCAGCAGGAATTCAACAAGTTAATGTTTTCAGCTCCTACTCTGTACCAGGCATAACTCAAGGAGCTTTCGAGGTATCAGTGAGCAAAACAAACCCTGCATTCATGGAGCTTATATTTTAATTAAACACAACTAGTTAAAGAAACACAACTAGTAATATATGTTAGAAGGTTCAGGAGCTTCCACGTCCACCAATATGCGCCCTCCTCCAGGAAATCTCATATTCCTTCACTCCAACCCACCCCATGTCCCCCTCTTGCGGTCCCCCAGTCCTGGGCTCCCCTTTCTGGCCTCGCTCTGACACTTACGAGGTTGGGAGCAAATGCGCCGGCTCTGCTAGCTTCAGCCCAGGACAGAATTTAAGTCCAACGTGCAAAAAAATCAATGAGCTCGGAAGGTCCAAAGGCCCCGCCCTGCCGCAGCTTCACTTCTGGGACCGCGCATGTGCCACAGGCGGCCGCCCAAAGGTACTAAACCCTGGGCTGCCACTCCGGCCTGTACGCAGGCGCACTAGCGGCCGCCGGGAGTGCTTCCGCCTCCCGCCGTCGCCATGGCTGCACCGGCCCCGGGCCTCATCTCCGTCTTCTCGAGCCCGCAGGAGCTCGGCGCCTCGCTGGCGCAACTGGTAGCCCAGCGGGCCGCGTGCTGCCTGACTGGGGCCCGCGCCCGCTTTGCGCTCGGCCTGTCGGGCGGTAGTCTTGTATCCATGCTGGCCCGCGAGCTGCCCGCCGCAGTCGCCCCCACGGGCTTGGCCAGCCTCACGCGTTGGACGCTGGGCTTCTGCGACGAGCGCCTGGTGCCGTTCGAGCATGCTGACAGCACTTATGGCCTCTACCGGGTGAGAACTACGGGGGCCGCCGGGGGCCACGCCGAGAGGGCCGCCCCCGTCGCCTGATCGCGGCTACGGGGTCCGCCAGGGACCACACTGTGCCCTTTGCATCTTCTATGGATAGGCACTGGGAATAGTCAACCTGGTGCCCTGAGGTCCCACCTAGGCGACACCTGCACTGCCACCTGGGTGGGCCAGTAAGGGCTTCAGAGCCCCTCTTTATGCTTTATTAGGCAGTCAGGCAGAGGGAACGGCCTGGACAAAGGCACGGAGTGAAGCTGAGTGACCCATGCCAGGGACCTAGGGAAGGTCAGGCGCCGCATCCTGGTGCGAGCGCAGAGTTACGGAAAGAGCCGGGCAGGTAGGTTCTGGCGTGGAGCCTAGGCTTCAGTTTCCTTATCTGCAACCTGGATGAGTTCTCCATGGTCTATACGCGTCTTGTACGTTAATGATCTCCGAGGCAGGCTGTCTTTGAACCCTGGCCCCAGCACCTATAGAATCAGGGGAACACTCCTCGTTTTACAAGCAGGGAAACTGAGGCTTTGAGGAGTCATGGTCTGCCCTAGGGTTCTTCAGCTTTGTCTCCACTTCTTCTGCCCTGGAGAAGGAAAACCTGCCCAGGGAGATGTTGGAGGGGTGGCTTGACCAGGGGAGGAGCCTCAGGTCACTCTCTTCCTGGTTGTGTTGCATTGTTTTTGCATAGAAACTTGAGCTGATGATTTTATTTCTCTCCCTCCCCCTCCCTTTCCTCCTCCCCATCTCCCCTCTACTCTCTCCCTCTCCCTCGTAATAAGGTTTACCAATTACCAAGCACTTGATCCACATCATCTCATGAAACCCCCACAGTAGCCTATGAGGCAAGGGCTGTCAGTACCTCCATTTCATGGATAGAGGGATAGAGAAACTGAAGTCACAAGAAGGATGCTTACCTGCCTGAATTACCTAGTGACCAGTAGGGGAGCCAGGGTTTCAATCTGCTTGATGCTCTGGTGTATAGCTTGTGTATAGGCTCAGGTGGGAAGGTCACCAGGGCTTCATGGAGGGCACAGAGGGACTGGGTTTTATCCCAAGGGCCAAGGAACCATGGGGGCTTTGAAACAGGGTTGTGGTGTGGCCAGACAGGTACAGGCCAAGGCCAGGAAACCCACAAGACTTGAAAGATACCTGGCAGATCAACATTGAGATCCACCAAGATCCTGACTCATATGGCTGTGGATGATCCACATGGTTACACATAGAAGCCCATAATGCAGGGACGTGTGCATTACAGTTGGTGACACTCCCTCCATATGCCACAGACCCATCTGCTCTCCAAGCTTCCCATCCCTGACAGCCAGGTGATCACCATTAACCCCCAACTTCCTGTGGAGGAGGCAGCCAAGGACTATGCCAAGAAGCTGAGACAGGTGAGTCCCTCAGAGCAGCCACAGGGAGCCCTCACCCATACAATGGCCACTCCCAGGGCAACAGAGCAGTTCTGTGGGTAGCACTGTTTGATTGTCTTTGACAGAAACTCCCCTAGAGTCAGTTGGCAGATGCAGCCCTTTGAGAATACACTCTTTGAAAGGCCATAGCCCAGCCCTGGGGTCCCCAAGGGTGCCCTCACCTCTGACACCCTGGTAGCTGGCTTGGGTCCTCATATCTTGGAGACAGTTGTGTCCCCAAACTCTCAGCCAGTTGAGCAGGTGAAACGTGGAACTTCAAATATTAGAGTCCCTTTTATGCAGGTGAGGCTGAGTGTCGCTCGTTGTGTTATAGCTACTTGTGATTCTTTTTTTGACACTTGTCTCTGTGCCCTTTGAGCCCTTCCCTCACAATTTCTGTGGACTATCTTCTTCCCCCACCCAGGCCTTCCAAGGGGACTCTATCCCAGTTTTTGACTTGCTGATCCTGGGGGTGGGCCCTGATGGCCATACCTGCTCACTCTTCCCAGATCATCCCCTCCTGCAGGTGAGTGCACTCACATAGTCCCCGTTTGCACCTGAGCTCTGGCCTCTGCTGTCTGGGGCTTCTGGAGGGAGGCCAGGAGGTGCCAATAGCAGGGTTTGAGTCAGCTTCTTCCAACAGGCATGCCTACTGAGCTTAATCATTCTGAGCCTCAGTTTAGCCATCTTATAATGGGGTCCTTCAATCAAATACCACAGGATTACTAGGGTGGGATGGAATGAAGGATGGACCATGCCTAATGTATGTGAGTCTGCAAGAAGTTGGAGTGACATTGTCCTGTCTCCACCTGGACCTCCCTCCCCCAGGAACGAGAGAAGATTGTGGCCCCCATCAGTGACTCCCCAAAGCCACCTCCACAGCGTGTGACCCTTACACTTCCTGTACTGAATGCAGCCCGAACTGTCATCTTTGTGGCTACTGGAGAAGGCAAGGCAGCTGTTCTGAAGGTAAAGCTGAGGGCCCCATTCCCAGGAAGGTTATGGACATATGGGCCTGGGGATAAATATGACTCCAGGTGCTGGAAGCACCAGATCCCAATATACTTCAGTAATTCTTGAGTTGAAGGGCAGATGGAAACTGAAATTACAGGTTAGGAATGAACAATTATAAAGCGAAATTGATGAGATAAGGCCACAGCTATACTCAGAGGTAAATTCATAGCATTAAAAATACATTTTTAGAAAAAATAAAAATAGAAAACTATTGAAAAACAACTATGGGACATTTACAGAATGGACTTCTACTCGTCTGTAAAAAAAGAAGCAAATTTTGCCCTTTGCAACTGTATGGATGTACCTGGAGAACATTATGCTAAGTGAAATAAGCCAGTCAGAGAAAGACAAATGCCATATGATTTCACTCATATGTGGAATCTAATGAACAAACTGAACTAACAAGCAAAGCAGAGACAGACTTATAGATGGAAAGCAGATGACAGCTACCTGGGGAGAGTGGTTAGGGACTGGAGAGATTGAGCAAAAAGGAAAAATGACTCATGGGCATAGACAACAGTGTGGTGATTGCTGGGGGAATTGGGGTATAAGGGAACTAAATGGTAATGGAAAAAAGTACGATAAAGATCAAATTTAAATAGAAAACTATTGAATAAAAAAATCAAGCACTTTACTCTTGATTAGAAAATTGAGCCCTAATATAAATCTAAGTAAAGTCAGCAGAAGAAATACATGAAATTGGGGACTTCTGGCCAAGGTGGAGGCGTAGGTGGACACACTGTGTCTCCCTCCAGAACTAAGAAGGACTACAACTACCTAAAAACTGTAGACAACCTGAAGTTCCAGAAAATCAAGCTGCATGGAAGTCCATCAAAGATATAAAGAAGACATACTCATCCAGACAGGTAGGAGAGGAAGAGCTGGGGCAGAGAGAATGCAGTGCAAAGGAGGTGACAGCAGCTGTGGCTGGCCAGCAAAAAGTGAAGTCACACATTAAAAAGATAGGGAGGGACAGCTGAGGAGTAATCCCAGCCCCAGACCAGACAGCGCAGCTCATGGTCCCAGCGCCAGGAAAAATAAAGCCTCATTGCTTCTGACTGAAAACAAGTGAAGGTTGGGGCGGAGGAAGAAAGTGCCGGTTCTCAGTAGAGTCTTTTTGTTTAGAAGTCTCCCATGGTCCTAGAACGTCAGTAGACCCACCCACTGTGGGAATCACGGCCAGGACTAAAGCTAGAGAGGTGTCAGTCTCATACAGGAAGCAGGAGAAGTGCCTGGAAAAGGGGCAAGTGCTGAGCAAGCGGCATTGTTCCCTCTCAGACCCCTCCCCCACATACAGCGCCACAACATGGTGAAATGGGTTGCTCTGTACTGACAAAAAAATACCTAAGGCTGCGTCCCTTACAATGTAACAGGTTCAACAGCTCTACCTAGACACAGAGGTAAACAAAAGAGCCTGTCAAGATGAGACAGAGAAGTGTAGCCCAAAAGAGGGAACAGATCAGGGTTCTAGTGGGAGAACTATTGACAAGCAGATAGCCAACCTAACAGATGCAGAGTTCAAAACACTGGTGATAAAGATGCTCACAGACTTGAAAGATATGCTTGAGTACTGCAGACGCAGAAGGGAAGTGAAGGCTATGCTAAGTGAAAGGAAGGGAAATCCACGCAAAATCAGTGGTGAAGGGATGGAAACCAGGATTCAAGTCAATGAAATAAACAGTCAACCAGTACAGAATGAAGAACCAAGAATTGAAAAAAACAAGGAGAGGCTTAGGAACCTCTGGGACAACTTTAAACGTGCCAACATGAAGTCATAGCGTTGCCAGAAGGAGTAAAGGGCAAGAAATTGAAAACTTACGTGAAAAAATAATGAAGGAAAACTTCCCAAATTTGTTGAAGGAAATAGACATACAAGTCCAGGAAGCACACAGAGTCCCAAATAAGCTAGACCCAAAGAGGAGCACACCAAGACACATCATAGTTAAAATGACAAAGGCTAAAGGTAAAGAGAGAATCTTAAAAGCAGCAAGAGAAAAGCAGAGAGTTACCTACAGAGGAGTTCCCATAAGACTCTCAGCTGATTTCTCAAAAGAAACTTTGCAGACAAGAAGGGACTGGCAAGAAGTATTCAATGTGATGAAAAACAAGGATCTACAACCTAGATTATCCAGCAAAGCTAGCATTTAGAATGGAAGGGCAGATAAAGTGCTTCCCAGACAAGGAAAAACTAAAGGAATCCATCATCACCAAGCCATTATTACAGGAAATATTAAAGGGACTTATTTAAGAAAAATAAGATCAAAATTATGAACATTAAAATGACAACAAACACAACTATCAACAATTGAATCTAAAAAATAAAAACTAAGCAAACAACCAACACTGAACAGAATTGTAGGTATGGAGATCATTTGGAGGGTTATCTGGGAGGGGGAAGGGGAGAAATGGGGAAATGGTGCAGGGGATCAAGAAGCATAATTGTTAGGAACAAAATAGACAAGGGGAAGTTAAGAATAATATAGGAAAGGGAGAAGCCAAAGAACTTACATGCACGACTCATGGATATGAAGTTAGGGGGTGTTGCTGGAGGGAAGGGGGATATCAGGTGGAGGGGGAGAAAGGGGAAAATTGGGGCAACTGTAATAGCATAATCAATAAAATATACTTTAAAAAAGGTATAGTGCCCTGGCTGCTGTGGCTCAGTGAATTGAGCGTTGGCCTGCGAGCCAAGTGTCACTGGTTCGATTCCCAGTCAGTGCACATTACTAGGTTGCATGTCAGGTCCCCAGTTGGGGGCACGAGTGAGAGGCAACCACACAGTGATGTTTCTATCCCTCTCTTTCTCCTTTCCCCTCTCTCTAAAAATAAACAAACATATAAATAAATAAATTACTTTTAAAAATAAAATAAAAAAGGTATACAGAATGTTTTAGGAAAACATAAAATTAAGATATTAAATAAATTAAATGAAAAATGTATTTTAATTGCCATCATTGAAAAGTCCAACACCTATAGGAAAAACTGGAAATATTTTAAAATATAAATAAATAATTCTCTCCACCAAACCGTCAGGCCCAGATATCCTCACAGGGGTGGCTGATGTTGGGGTTTGGTGGCAGACTCTTAAGAGTGCAGCAGACCCATGTCCCTGCCCTTGGTGCCCACTGTGGCCTCAGATAGCCACCACCAGCCTCAACTTTCCCTTATAAAGGTGGGTCATGAGGGGCCCCTCCCTATGGGCCCCCTGAGGAAGGCCTCCTGGAGCCTCTGCTTCCCAGATTGTGTGAAGTCACAGAGGTGACTTCACAGGTTTGTGGTCAGAAGTCAGCGAGTTATAAACCCAGAGTTCTGGGTGCAGGTCCAGCTGGCAAGAAGCAGTATTTATAACACCCACTCACCATGAGATCACATCAGGAGGTTAACACACCACAGCCTGTGGGCCAAAGCCTGCCAGCCATGGAGGATTTTTACCTTCATGCTGTTGCGAGAAAAAAATCAAAAGAATAATGTTCCTGGACATGTAAAACTTTAACAGAATTCAGATTTCAGTGCCCCACCAATAAAGATTTGTTAGAATCTGTGCCCGTATGTCAGTGTGAATCAAAATAGTGACTCCCTGGTTTTGCCAAAAAAGGTGTACCAACTCTGTATTATACAGTCACAGATGATAGAAGGGAAAGGACCTGTCCCTGCTGACTGTTTTCAGCTGGGACACCAAAAGGGCAACATCACATCTTGAGAGTAGTAGGAGGGTCTACTCCATGGGGGGCCGAGAGCTCTGAGGGTTGCCGGGGGTGCAGCCAGGCCTCACAAGCGTGCTCTCTTCACACAGCGCATTTTGGAGGACAAGGAGGACAACCCGCTCCCTGCCGCCCTTGTCCAGCCCCACACGGGGAAACTCTGCTGGTTCCTGGATGAGGCAGCAGCCCGACTCCTGACTGTGCCCTTCGAGAAGCATTCCACTTTGTAGCTGATCCCCAGGGACACCACACTTAGGACCATGTGTGGCCTGAGGGGGCTGGGGCTTTCTAGGGCTAGGCCTCTCCACCACCATGCTCAGCTTCATTTTTAAAAAGCCACGTGACTCAGTGGGTTGGGCATTGCCCTGCAAACAAAGGTCACCGGTTTGATTTCTGATCAGGGCACGTGCCTGGGTTGTGGGTTCTGTCTGATTGGGGGTGAGTGAGAGGCAACTGATCGAGGTTCCTCGTGCATCGCTATTTCTCTCCCTCTTTCTTCCTCCTTACCACTCTTTTTAAAAATAAAGAAATAAAAATCTTTAAAAAAAAAAAAAAAAAGCCCTGGCTGGTGTGGCTCAGTGGATTGAACACCGGCCTGCAAACTGAGGGATCACCAGTTCAATCACCTGTCATGGCACGTGCCTGGGTTGTGGACCAAGTCCCTAGTTGGGGGTGCACGAGAGGCAACTGATTGATGTTTCTTTCACACCCCAATGTTTCTCTCCCTCTCTTCATTCCCTTCTCTCTGAAAGTAAATAAATAAAATCTTTTTTAAAAAAATTAAAAGCCATGTGGTGCTGACAGGACCCTTCCACCAGCCCTGCTTAGATATTAAAAGGAGTATTTGCTCCAAGTGCCCACTGTCTTGTCCTTGGTGGCCAGTAGGACACGGGGCTCACAGGCTGACCTGAAACTCTTGTCCCAGCAGGTGGAGGATAAGGGTGGGCATCCTCAGTGAGTTTCCTGGGGCTGTTTTGCAAAGTACCACAGAATTTATTGACTCATTGCTGGAGGCCAGAAGTCTGAAATCAAGGTAGTGGCAGGGTTCGTTCCTTCTGCAGGCTCTGAGGGAAGGTGTCCCACACTTCTGGCTTTTGGGGGCTGTCAGCAACCCGCCTTATGACAGCATCACTCCATTCTCTGCCTCTGTCATCACATGGCTTTCCCATGTGAGTGCCTCTCTGTGTCCCCTTTCACTAAGGATACCTGACATTGGATATAGGTCCACCCTAAATCAAGAGGAACTCTTTTCAAGATCTTTAGCTAATTATATCTGCAAAGAGCCTTATTCCAAATAAGGTCACATTCTGAGATTCCAGGGCTTAGGACATGGACATATTGTGTGTGTGTTAAAATATATATAGCAAAGTTCACCATCTTCACCATATTTTGGTGTCCAGTCAACTTGTACAACCATCACCACCCTCCCTCTCCAGAACATTCCATCTTCCCAAACTGAAACTCTGTCCCCATTAAACACTAACTCCCCATCCTCCTCCCCTAGCCCATCATTCTACTTTGTCTCTGTGAATTTGACTACTCTAAGGACTTCATAAGTGGGATCACACAGTATTTGTCCTTTTGTGTCTGGCTTCTTTCACTTTGCATAACATCCTCATGTTCATCCATGTTGTCACATATGTTACAATTTCCTTCCTTTTAATGGCTGAAGAATATTCCACTGTGTGGATGGACCTCATTTTGCTTGTCCATTCATCTGTGGACACTTGGGTTGTTTCCATGGTTTAGCTCTTGTGAATAATGCTGCTAAAACATTGGTATACAAATATCTCTTTGAGACCCTGCTTTCAGTCTTTTGGGGATATACTCAGAAGTAGAAATGCTGGGTCATATGATAATTCTATTTTTAATTTTTGAGGAATCGCCATACTATTTTCCACAGCAGGTTACCATTTTACATTCCCACTAATAATGCCCAAGTGTTCCAATTTCTCCATGTCATCACCAACACTTGTTATTTTCTGTGTTTTTTGATAGTGACCTGTGAATGGATCCTTTTGGGGGGATACAATTCAACCCACTACACATGCACTGGCTGAGTTACCACAGCACACACCAAGCCAGTCCTGGCCTCTGCACCCAGCCCTGCTGCAGGCCTGCCCAGAGCCGTGAACTGCCCAGGTGCCTCTGTCTCAGCTGTGCTGGGGCTGCAGCCTTTGTATCTCTTCGGCCCACCAAGCTTCTCTGGCTCCAGGAACGTCGGTGGGGAGGCTGGTGGGCGCAGAGTGTAGGGAGCATGGTGGCCTGGGGGCGTCCCACAGAGGTACGTGAAGGGGACATGGGAATTGAAACCTCGAAGCTGAAACCCCAAAAAGAGAAGTTTCGTTCAACGTCTTCCTGGGGTCAGTTTTGCAGATGTGAAAGTGAGGAAGTGGGCCAAGGCCTGAAGGGAAGGAAACAGGTTGAGGAAAGCAGAGGAGGAAGTCGAAAGAAAGGTTGCTTGGCCATGGGTTTGAGCCAGCTCAGGTGGCCATGACCCCTGGAGCAGAGAGGCCAGGGCAGGGGCTGCCAGAGCAGAGGCAAAAGGATGAGACAAGCGTGGGGACGGGTCCTGCCTGGAGCATGTCACCTTTTCTGTGCCCCTCTCCCCATGGCAGCAGTTGTCCCTGCACCAGATCTGCCTGAGGCTCCCTTTCACCTTAGGTGAAAACTACCCTTCCTATCGCCCATAAGCCCTCATGTGGCCCATGCAACCATCCTCCTCTCCTAACATCTGCCTCTCACTCACCCTCCCCCACCCCACACACTCAGTGCTGTTCCCACCATAGGGCCTTTGTGTGTACTGTGCCCCTGCCTGTGCTCTTCCCTCTAACCCTTTGCATGGCTTGGGCCCTCGCATCCTTCAGGTCTTGGTGCAGCATCTCCTCCCTGCTCGCTCCCTGCCCCTAGCATTTCCCACCCACTCCTGATCCATTTTCTCCCCCACCATTATCATTAGCTGACAGTTCTGTTGGCATGCTCCTGATGATCCATGGGGCCTGGGGCAGCTGCAGGGAATGGAGGGTGCTGGAGGGGCCATTGAGAGATGAGATGGGGGATCTGCAGGGGCCCGTATTTCCTCCAAGGGCATGGGGAGCTGCAGGAGGTATTAAGAGGTCAGGGCTGGGAATTTAGGGGTGCACTGGAGATGGGGGGCTGGGGCCTGGGAATAAGGGCACCTTCAAGAGTCACTTAAAGAATGAAATGGTCCAGGCTGGGTAGCTCAGTTGGGTAGAGCATCATCTCGATACGCCAAGGTTGCAGGTTCGATCTTCAGTCAGGGCACATACAAGAGTCAACCAATGAATGCATAAATAAGTGAAACAAGTTGATGTTTTTATTTTTCTCCTTTCCTTTCTCGCTCTGAAATCAATCAATAAAAAATACGTGAAAAAAAGAAAAGAATTAAATGGAGATAAGGTGATTGCTTGTTGGGGGTGAGGAAAGAATCAGTGTACCCCCCATTGGATGCCCATCCCTCCCCTTATCTGGGACCCCAGCATTTGCTCTCCCGGCCCCAACAATGACCCCAGGACTGGGAGTGTCTATCTAGCTCTGTCTCCCCAGCCTGGGGACTCCTGAGGGGTGTGCCAGGGTTGAATTTCCCCAGCATTGCCTGGCATTGGGCCACAGCAAGAGCAGGCACCAGAGGGTGGGCATTGGGTGGGGGTAGATGTCCCTTCTATGCCCAGCCTTTTCCTTGCCACCCATACCAACAACTGGTTGCCCAGTCCTGCCAGATACCTTCCCTGCATCCCTTCTCCAAAGCCAGCTAGGACTTTTGTCTCCCACCCCTGCACCCTCTCTTGGGGCTGCCCCAGCAGCCCCCACAGATAACAGCAGCCTCGGCCTCTGGGGAGTTGGGAGGACGCAGGTGCAGGGTGGGGCAGGGCAGGGGTGGGCATCCTTATTCCCCTCCAACACACACGGAGGAGGGGGGCACCAAGCTCTGGCTTCTGGCTCCAGGCACTGGTCCCCACAGCATCCAGGCTCCTCACAGTCCTCTCTGCTCCCAGAGAGCCTCTGAGCAGAGGATCCTGGGGAGCTGTGGGGTGGAGAGGGGTGCCTGTTCTACTCAAGGGGATCCTGGGACACTGCAGCAGGATGGGTGGGCGGTCTTCAAGCCCCCTGGACAAGCGGCAGCAGCAGCACCTGAGGGGTGAGCACGGAGTGGAGAGGGGTGGGGTGGAGAGGGGGGTTCGGGGTTGTCAGATACATAGAATACCCTATTAATGTGAATTCCAGATAGGCAACAGATAATTTTTTTAGTATAAGTATGTCCCAAATTTTGTACGAGGTCATAGTTATGCTAAAAAAAAATTTCTTATTTACTTGAAATTCAAATTTAACTGGTGTCATGTACTTTTATTTGGTAAATCTGGTAACCTGACTCGGGACATGGGCTTAAGGTAGGGGGCATGGGCCAGGTGGGAGGTGCCCTGGGCCTAGCCAGATCTTGGGGGACAATCCTTCCAGTGGGCAAGGATATACAGATCCGTCTGTGGACCCTGGGCACCGAGTCGCAGTTCAGATTTGAGACAATGAATGACCAGTGCCCTTCATCCTCCACATGATTGAGTGCTTACTGGATGCTGGGCACTGGGAATACAATGAGCTCATGATCTAGATAAGGAAAGAAGTTCAAGTTATCATCACACAAATGATTCAATAAGCTGTTATACAACTGTTTTTGTTTTTTTTTTCTGTAGTGGCTTAAGGCAAAGATTTATTTCTTTCTTCTATGGAGGGGTACAGTGGCAGGCAGGCTGATAAGTCAGATAACCCAACTTCTTCCATCTCATGTTTCTACCATGTGTGGATTCTGTGCCACATAAAGGCTGCTGAAGTTCTAGTCATTGGGTCTACATTCCAGGCAGCAAGATGGGCTGTATGTTTTACACACAGTCAAGTGAGTGCATCTTAGAACAGCTTGAGGAACTTCAACATCTGCGCGATCACCTCTTAGACTAGGATTCAGAATGCTTCTGTCACCCCAGAAAGTTCCTGTGTACTAGGGAAAGGTTTTTTAAAAATTTTGAAAACTCTAGGTACGGGGCCCCCAAAAAACTTTCAGGTGCAATGGAACTGCTTGTTATCTTGATCATGGCATTGGTTTCCAGGTGTGGACATGTGTGAAAGCTCATTAAATTCTATGCTTTATACAATTAAAGTTTGTTGTGCATCAGTTATAAATTAAGCTGGAGTCCCTTAACTTCCACCCACCCCCATGTGGATGGAAACAGACAGCAGAGGATTAGAGGAATGGAATTTGGAGCATGTCTTGTCGGGTAGCTTTGGGGTTTGGGCTGAGGGTAGAAGCCCACCAGTTCCTTCCAACCTGTTCTGCCTTCCTCTGGCAGGTGGCCTGATTCAGCCACTTCGCTGTCCCCTTGTCCCTGCAGGCCAAGTGGATGCCCTGTTGAAGAATTTTCTGCCCCAATACCGTGTGCAGTTAGCAGCCTCTGTCCTGCAGCAGATTTCCAGGGAGCTGGTCCCCCAGGAGCTGGCCGGATGCCAACTGCTGCATAGCAAAGTGGGTGCCACAAGTGGGGGTGGAGGGCTGCTGAGTGAGTGGGGCTGCGGAAGCTGTTGGTTCAGTGGTGGGGGGACCCTTTTCATGCCTTTGTCCTTGCTGGTGCAACAACCTGGGGTGACTATGACATTCACTGGCACATCCTGGGGTGGACACTGGGGACACCAAGACAGATCCCGCTCTGCCTTCTAGGGATCACAGTCTGATTGGGGAAAATGACCCCAAACAAGTTAACATATCATGGCACAGGATGACTTCTGATAGGTGCTAGGAAAACCAGAGGAAGGGCACTGTTGGGTGTGGGGAGTTGAAATGCAGGGGGCCCCTTTGAGCTAAGATGTAAAAGATGAGAAGAAGCCAGTTCTGCAGCCCAGAATGGGAGGGGCCTTCTAGGCAGGCGGCACACCTAGTGCTTGCTGGAAAAACTTGCCCTGTCTGAGTGCCACACTCAAGGACACAACATGGTCACTGGATACCCACGTTTTTGCATGTGCAGTGACCTCTGCCTAGTGCACTTTCCATTCTTCCTTGTACATCATTCAGCTGCCACTTCTTTCAAGCTTTCCTGGATTGCCATTGCCCCACCTGAGTCAGGCACCTCCTCCGAGACCCACATCCCACTGCCTCTCCAGCAAAACCCCAGATCATACATTAGTCACCTCCATGGTTTAGTCTGCGAGGGCAGGGACCAGGCTTTGTCTTCTCTTTCTCTCATCCCCACCCCTCATGCCCACGTGGTGCCTACATGTCTTCTGAGCTGGCAGTAACACCCAGGGCTTTTACATACCCAGCATGACTTGTTCAGTCCTCACAAGCCTGGGAGATAGGTCTTTGACCAACAAGGAAACCAAGGCACAGAAAGGCAAAGTGACCTGTCTGACATCATACCACTTGCCAGAGGCAGAGGCATGATTTGGAATCAGAGTTCATATTCCTTACTGACACTGGGTCCCCTTCCCCCTCAGGGCTCTGAGTTTTCCCACGTCTTTCAGATGGCACTGTGGACATAGAGCTCTTGCCCAGCCAGAGCTCTCCTTGTCCCTCTTGGGGCATCATGGGGCCCAGGCATCACCTCCACCTGCATCTTACACCACCTGCTGGTTCTAGCCACCTGGGCCAGGATACAGCTGGTGTTGGGTTTCAAGCAGCATGGAGGGACTTCCCCTTGCTTTAGTGTGAGCATTTAATACAATACTTATTGTATATACTTGTATTTTATATATATTTTAAAATAGCATTTAACAATATTTTAATGATAATTCTCAGAGCTGGGAAAAGGTATGAAGAATTATTAACAGACACCTGAGTTGCCACCAGCCTGCCAAAGAATCAAAATAGCACAGTTGCAGTTAATTGATTCATCATCTATTT
This sequence comes from Furipterus horrens, assembly GCF_987537825.1. NCBI lineage: Eukaryota > Metazoa > Chordata > Mammalia > Chiroptera > Furipteridae > Furipterus > Furipterus horrens. Next base: position 47,402,230 of record NW_028327180.1, read on the forward strand.
TTCAAGTATCAGCTGTGTACCAGGTTCTGCTCTGGGACCCAGTGATGACACAGAACACACATTTCACGTGGCCAGATAGTAAGAAGAGTGATGAGGGAAATGAAACAAGACAAAGAAAATGTCCCCCCACCTGAGGGCAGTGTCTATGGACAGAGGACTGGCCTTTTCTCATACAATTAAACTACACCTTCCCCATGACCCAGCAGCCCCACTTGTGTTGGTTATTTAATGCTGTGGAACAGTATACTACAGATCAGTAGCTTAAAGCAACATATATTTATTATCTCACAGTTGCTGTGAGTCAGGCATATAGACACAGGTTCTCTGAGTCCTTTCTTTCAGGGTCTGTCATAGACTGCAATCAAGAGGTTGGCCAGGGCTGGGATCTCACCTGAGGCTCAAGTGGGGAAGGGTCTGCTTCCAGATGACATGGAGATGACAGAAACACCCCCTCTCAGGGCTGTGTGGAAGATAAATCAGTTCATATTTGGAAGGACTGCAGACAAGTGCATGCTATGAGCGGGCTTGATAAAGAATAGGAGTGCCACATAGCAGCATCCAAGCACCCTGTACTTAGTGGCACTAGGACACAGTGGGAGCTGTCCAGGGGGCCTGGTACACTGACCAGTGGCTCTGACATCTGAGGGCCCCTTCTCCCACAGAAGCTTCCCCGAGTTCGTGAGCACCAAGGGCCCCTGGCCCAGCTGCGGGGCCACCCACCCCAGTGGCAGTCAGTCTTCTGTGTGCTGCGTGGGGATGGACGCCTGGAGTGGTTCAGCCACAGGGAGGTATGTGAGCGGCCTGTGTCCCTTTGGCCTCCAGATTCTCCATCCCACGTGGTTTTGGGGTCCAGCTACCAGTATAGCTCCCCCCTCCTGTTTTCAATAATCTCTCCTGAATCAAAGGCCCCTGTGTGTTTGGTCTGGGGTGGGCGACCATTTCTCATTGTGCCAGGTGGGTAAACTGAGGCCCAGCACAGAGGTAGGGGCTTAGTCATGGTCGTCAGCAGAGCTGAGGTTGAAACCATGTCATGCCCATGTCCTGCTTCCTGGTCAGGGAATTCATTCAGGTCACTTGTTGCTCTGGGATGCAGTTTCCACCTCTGTGAAATGAGTGATGATGGCCTATGAGGCAAGAGCTGTGCTGATTTGATGAGATAAAATCACTCAGCCCTTGGGACTGGCCCAGGACACGGTGGATGCTGGGTGCTCCACTGTGGAGGAGGGAGAGAGAGGGTGGAGGCAAGGAGGGCAGGTAGAGGGTTTCCCCAGCTAACCCAAAACCTTCCCCTGATCCTATGCCGAGGCATGGAAGCCACAGTTTAGACTGCCCCAAAGTAGTTCTTTGGACACCTTTTATAGGAATATGAAAATGGGGACCGTCCTCTGGGCTCCACGGCCCTGACAGGGTACACAGTCCTGACTTCCCAGCGTGAATATCTCCACCTGTTGGACACTCTCTGCCCAGATTCCTCAGGTAAGAAGCAGGTTTTTCTCCTTTTTGCTGTTGACACTGGGGCCCCATCATTCTCTGCAGTGGAGGCTGCCCGGTGCACTGCAGGGTGTTGAACAGAGCCCCTGCTCTCCACCTGCTAGATGCCAATAGCAGCCCCCACCCCAAGTGTGACAACCAAACATGTCCCTAGACATTGACAAGTGTGCTTGGCGGGGGCAGCGTTGCTTCTGGGTAAGCATCTTAGCTCTAGAAAGAGAAACACCCACTCTCATCAGAATGAGAGAGGTAGGTCATTGGACCAGAATCCAAGTAGCAAAGGCAAAAAACAAAACCCGGTGTTGGCAAGCATATAGGGAGATGGGCACTGGTGGGTGGGGACACCTCATGGATTTGGTGCCAGCTGCACTGTTCATTCCAGCCTTTCTGGAGGGTTCTCCCTCCCTCCCTTCTTTCCTCCCTCTCTCTTTCCATTACCCCTTCCCCTTCTTCTCCCCTCTCTCCTCCTTTTCCCTCCCTCCATTATCCCTTCAGTTCTCCCTCCTCTGTTCTCTCTCCCTCTCTCTCTCCTCCTTTCTCTCTCTCTCCCTCCCTCCCACAACACACTGTGCAGGAACAGGAAAAGGATCAACATAACTGGGCTGGATGCATCTGAAGAGGGCCTGCGTCATCTCATTGTGTCTGCCCAGCAGACAGCCCCATCTCTAGCTACCTCATTCCACAGATGCGCACACCGAGGCTGAGGACTATCACACAGTTAGTAAGGGTCAGAGCCAGAACTGTACCCTATGCTTCACTGAGGGGCTATCTGGCCACCAAATAATGCAAATTCATCAAGGACAGTCTACAGAAATGATGAGGATGTTGCAAACACTGAAATCCACCCACATACCATTGTTTGGGATTGATTAAATAAATTGGAAAGGAAAGCTGTGCAGCTGCTGGCGGTGTCCCACACGTGTGCAGGAGCAAACAGGCCACTTAAAGACCAGAAAACTCCATCTTGTTACAACAATGCACCCCATGAAGCTTTGTGCAGATTTTAAAATCTACAGTAATGTCCCCCAAACTGTTAACAGCTATTGTTATCCCTGGGGCCTGCAGTTCAAGGGCTGGGATGACCAGGAACTTCTACCTTCTGGATTATGTATTATATTTTACTACAATCTGTATGTATTACTCTAGAAATTAGAACAAAACACTGTGGATATAGGAGACCCAAAATAAATTCTAAAACTAAATTCGTTCATTGTGTCCATTCTAGGCCATTGATAACACTTTTGTTGAAATTTTTATTTATTTATTTTTAGAGAGAGGAGAAGGGAGGGAGAAAGAGAGGGAGAGAAACATCAATGTGTGGTTGCCTTTTACATGCCCCCAACTGGGGACCTGGCCCACAACCCAGGCATGTGCTCTGACTGGGAGTCGAACTGGCAACCTTTTGGTTCGCAGGTTGGTGCTGTGTCCTACGCATAGAAAATGGTTTGGCCAAGTTTGAGCCTGGGCATGGCTGGCTCCAGCATCCCACAGCAAGCAGGGTTTAGATCATATATCATATGCCAACTAGGATAGGTTGTTGGTGGCTGTCTAGGCCACTGTGTTGAGAACGCTGCAGAGGCTGGGAAACAGTGCTGGGATGGTTTGCTCATGTCTGCCCCAGGCACATCTTCCCCTGAGACTGAACTGGAATAAGGATACTGTAGCTATAATAGCATAGATCATGCATATCATATTGAGCAACTCCCTGTGCCAGGGTTTCTTCTAAGTATTTCATGGTTATTTTCTCCTAGTGAACAAATGAGTGTAGAGCAAATGAATGAATGAAGATGTGTCATCCTCTGTCTGCTTTCAGGGGACCATGCACAGGAAGAGCCTGACCCCCTCCTGGAAATGCCTGTGAACTTTCCCCTGTTCCTGCAGCACCCCTTCCGAAGGCATCTCTGTTTTTCTGCAGCCACAGGGGAGACACAGCGTGCGTGGAGGCTAGCCCTGCAGGGCGGCATCCGGCTTCGTGGCACAGGTGGGTCCCAGGGAAGGTTAGGCAGAGGTAGGGCTTGGAGTCTGGGGTCAGACGGCTCTGCCCCTGCTGGCTGTGAGACCCACTTCAAGTGTCAGTTTTCTTATCTATAAAATGGGTTGTTGGGGGAGACAGAAGGGAAGGGCTGTGATGGGGACATAGCCTTGTGGGTGCGTCTGCTGGGGGATCAGGGAGGACTAATGTCAAAGCTGGGGTCTGAAAAAGATGAGAAGCCATCCAGATGATAAAGGGGAACAGGACCAACACATACAACTGGGCAGGCTGTTGACTGAACGTACCTAAATGGAGAGGCAGTGGGGACTGCAGTGCAGCTTGGTCTGTGACTTTCTGAAGGGGATGCCTTTTCCCACATTGTATCAAGGCTCCTTATGGGCTTGAGGGAGGAGTATACCTGCAGAGGGCATTTCTTGTGCAAAGGTCTGGAGGTGGGCGATACCAGGTTTTGGGACCTGGTGAGGAGATGGAGGACTTCCTTCCTCTTGGGGAGATGGAGAGCTAGGCAGATGTGACAGCACAGGAAGGGTCGGCAGGCACTGAGGAGCCGCCTTCCCTCCACCCCAGTCCTGCAACGAAGTCAGGCCCCTGCCGCCCATGCCTTCCTGAATGCCATACGGCTCTACCGGCAGCACAAAGGCCACTTTGGCCACGACAACATGACGCTGGGCTCGGACGCCGAGGTCAGTGCCGCGCAAGGCCCTACCGGGATCCCTAGAAACTCTCTCGGCCCTCAGTGGAGCCCAGGGTTCCCTCTTCTGCAGGTGCTGACCACAGTGCTGATGCGGGAGCTGCTGCCGGCACTGCGAGCCCAGACCCAGCCGGGCTTGCGGGGGGCCGGCCGAGCCAGAGCCTGGGCCTGGACCAAGGTACACGCGGGGTCGCAGAGGTGGGGCAGGGACACACGGGGGCGCCGCGGAGGGGTTGGGGGCCTGACCCGGGCACCCAGCTTCGTTTTTCCCGTCGACTGTTATCTAAACTTGCTCCACATATCTGATTTCTGACTCTATCGTCCTTCCAACCCGCCACGTCTGCTGTATCCCGCGCTTCTGGACCATGGGATCCTATGGGCTGGTCCGGGCAGCTCCTGGATGCGGTTCACGCCGCCGTCCTGGCCGGGGCCTCTGCGGGGCTCCGCGCTTTTCAGCCGGAAAAGGACGAACTACTTGCGGCCCTGGAGAAGACGATCCGCCCGGACGTGGACCACCTTCTGAAGCTGCAAGGACGAGTGTCAGGAAAGCTGCTGGGTGAGGCCCGGGAGGCGGGGCCTGGAAAGGCGTGGCCTAGATGGGGCGGGGTGTGACTGCGTGAGGCGGGAAGCCTGAGAGGAAGAAGGGGTAAGGTGCAAGGCATGGAATCTGGGACCCGAAGACCTGCCAGCGGCCGGACCGAAGAATAAAAGGGCGTGGTATAAGGGGCGGGGATAAAGTGGGGAATGGGCGTGGCCTTGCGGCTGTGACTTGGCAGGGGGGGAGTCAAGAAGGAGGGCGGGGCCATGAGTAAAAGAAGTCTGGCCAGAGTTGGAGCAGGTGAGATCCAGTCCCAAGAGTAGAGGATATACTGGCAGAGGCATGCCTGACCCGGGTTGTTTAGTCAGACGGCGCAGGTGGCTCCCACTCGGCTGAGTTACAAAGAGAACCGGGCTAGAATCCGGGCTCTGAGCCGACCCCACCGCGCTCGAAGCCTGAGTTTCTCAGTGAAATGGGTTAGAGAGGATGTTCGGAGTCTGTGTTCCCATCCACTTCACCCTGCTGAGCCTAGGGTCTCCCCACGACTCCATTTGCGGAGCACCTTGTGAAGAAGACCCAGACCAGTGATTTCCACTCACAGCCGAGGTCCAGGGCCTGCTGGAGTCATGCCTGCGCAGAAAGGTGGACGCGCAGCTGCCACAAGTCACGCAGACTCTGCTGAACACCGTGGAAGCAGCACTCGCAGCGGTGCAGACACTCCTAGTCCAGGGCATGGACCGCCTATCTCGCCACCTGCGTGGGAGCGCCTCCGGCGCCCGGCTGCGGAAGGAGGTGAGATGTAGGGGTGATGGGTTTTTTAGGCGGAGTGTTAACTTCATAGAAGAGCTGCATGAATGAACCTTGCACCTTCCTTTTTTTGACGATTTTCTCTCGTAACAGCTTTTTTCCTAGGCTGCTTTTTACTTATCGTGGAGTGCCTTGCTATGGTCATTAGGGCCCAGTTATTTTTTTATTAAATATTTTTAAAATTTACCAATTTGAGAGGGGGGGATGGGGGGATGGAGGAAGGGAGAGAAGGAAGGAGAGAGAGGGAGAGAGAGAATGGGACGTCAAGTTTTGTTGCTCCACTTATCCACGCATTTATTGGCTGACCCTTGCATGTGCCCAACAGGGGATCGAAGCTGCAACCCTGGTGCATTGGGAGGACACTCCAACCAACCGAGCTCCTTGGTCAGGGGGTTGGGGCCCAGTTTAAAACATGGGGAAAGGAGTAAGATGACAAGAGTAGCACTGAATAATATCCATCTGGAGTCACCTTCCCCCAAAACTCTTACTCCTTCCATTCCTCTGTTTAGCCAGAGCCCACCCTCTCCTCAGAGAATTCTGCTCCATGCAGGTCAGATCAGTCATTCTGATATTAAATGAGCACCTACTATGCAACAATAAACCTTCAACTTGTTAAACATCTATTTTATAATCACCTTCTCCAGAAACTTTCCCTGGCCTCTCTCTGCCTCTACAGCTGCCTGTGCTTCCCTCCTCATGAAGGAATTTACACACCACTGTGGTTGATTGTCTACAGTCTATCTCCCCCAACCTATCCCTGAGCTCCTTAAAGGCACAGATGGTGTTGGATTACTCTATTTATGCAGGCATAGGCCCCAACACAGAGAGACCACCAGGTGGTGGGAATAAGTTTACAAGGGCTAAGTATGCCCATTTCCCCTTCAGTCATGCCAGTACCGCATATTACCATTTTTTCAGGCTTTACCACTTTATGTCCATCATACCATACCTCACTGTTACTTTTATTGCACATTTTTGTAGTGATAACCAAGGTAAGATGTGTTTCCATTTGTGTTTTTCCTTCAACGAATTGGCTGTGAGGTCTTTGGTCCTGCTTTTTCCATCAGCTGATGGTGTTTTTCTCACCTGACTGCCATTGGAGCACAGGTTTATTCTTTTGGTGAGATGCCGTGGGATCCAGAGCTGATGCAGACCTGCTACCGTGAGGCTGAGCAGAGTCGGGGCCGCCTGAGAGAGCTAGTGGTGCCATTTGGCTTCTTTGGAGTACGAAGTCTGGTGTTTGGGGTCCAGGATCTTGCACAGCAGGTGAGAGTGAGTGGGAGGCTGAGAGGCAAAGGCAGCAGCCTTCACTGAGCAGGTGTCAAGTGCATGCTGGGCAGATCATGGCTACTGTGACAAACCTGGCCTTCCCATGACTAGGCTGTGACCACAGGTGGTGGACAGGACTGTGGTGGGGATGTACAAAGCGCTATGGGAGCCCTGAGACATTCCTGATTCATCTTAAGGGCTGGGGGGGACTTCCAGTAAAAGAGAACTTCCAAGCTGGGGTAGCAATGGGAGAAATGGGGTAGAACATATCCTAGCTAGAGGGGACAGTGTGTGTAAGTGCTGGGAAGTGAGAAAACTTGCCTGCCTTTGGGGAAAATAAAGCAATTTAGAGACATTGGGTTGTAGGTTTCAAAGGAGGGTAGAAAGGTGGGAGATGTGCAAGTGAGGTGGGTGGGCATATGGGTCAGGGCCTTTGGCATGGGGCTAAGAGACTGGGCTCTATCAGAAGGGCAATAGAGAGCCATAACAGGTGTGTGAGCAGGGGAAGGGGCATGACCAAATTCAAGGTTAGGAAGTCCCTCCAGCCTTGGGGAGCAGGGGCTGTCAGGAGCAGTAGCAGAGGAGGCCTGAACTAGTTGGGTGCTATTGGTGGAGAGAAGTGGGTGTGTTTTGAAGGCCGCAGGAATGAGAGGCTGAACTCTGGCCAGCTCTCTGCTCCCCAGCCTGGGCACCCTGGCACCATCCTCTAGAGGAGGAGGCTTTCTACTAGTTTTCACGTATATCCCCACTGACTGGATGATCCTTAGGTCCTCAGAGGAGGAGATCCTATTTCGTGAAACAAGAAGGAAGTTGAGGGAAGTGGCTGGTAGGGACAGAGTGGATGCTGGAAATGTGTCATCTGGGCAGGAATGAGGCTGATAAGGCCAGACGGTGAGTTACCTAGAAGTCATCCCAGTTCTTCCTCCCACAGCTCATGGCTGATGCTGTGACCACCTTCCTGCAGCTAGCTGACCAGTGTCTGACCACAGCCCTGGACTGCAGCCAGGCTGCCCAGCAGCTGGAGAAAGTCAGGGGACGCGTGCTAAAGGTGAGGCCCGAGGGGGAGGGTGCGGACATGGGCCTGGGTGCCCATATAGCCACTGGACTGGCCACTGTGTTTTTCATGTAGAAGTTCCAGTCGGACAGTAGCTCAGTGCAAAGGAGGTTCGTCCGTGGGTGGCAGATCTGCATCTTTTTGCCCTTTGTGCTGAGCCAGCTGGAGCCAAGCTGCAAAGCGGTGAGCAAATGGGGGCGGGCTGCAGGAAGGTCCTCTATAAAGTGGGCAGAGTGCTTGCTCTCTCATAAAACCACTGCAACAAGTAGAGACTTTTGTTTCCGGAGCTCTGGGGCTCCACTGGGCTCCCACAATGCCTTCTACTTCTCCCATGACAGTGCTTAATATCTGTCGCTTGAGAGCTGGGTGAGGGCACATGCATCATATGCTAGCTGGTGACAAGGGTTTCAGAAAAGGGAGGAGGCAGAGGGAGTGTGTGTGCATATGTGTGTGTGTGCGTGCGTGTGTGTGTGTGTGTGTGTGTGTGTGTGGTGGGGGATGCCAAGTTGTCATGGAGTCTCTCCCTGGGAAGATGAACCTTGAGAGGCAGTGAGCTGAAGGCATGAGTTATGTCCTGGGGCAGGGCATTCTAGGCAGAGGGTGCAGCATGTGCAAAGGTCCTGAGGAAGGCCTGTGCCTGGTGTGTTGCGGGTATAGTTAGGAGGCCAGTGTGACCAGAGGTCAGTGAGTGAGGCAGTGGGAAAGAAATGGGGGTGGGCCACAGGGGCCTGGACACACAGGGCTTTAGGGGCACCAGGCAGAGGTTGGCCTCAGGTGCTAACAGGCTCCTCTAGAGGAAGTGACTGTGGGGGTACTAGAGACATTTGTGCTATTTCTATTGAAGTGGGATATGCTTTGTTTCATCAATCTGCACAGCAACTGAAAGAGTATGGGTCAAGGAGTCTATTTTCAAGATGAGTAAAGTGAGGCTCATGGCCACCCAGGTACTTATAGTCAGAGCTGGAGCTGGCACCCACAAAGCAGCCCACCCCTCCAATCCAGCTCCTCCCCCACCTGCATTCCAGGAGCTGCATGAATTTGAAGGGGATGTCCTTGCTGTGGGCAGCCCTGCCCTGACCATCGAGGGCATCTATGAAGATGTCATTCGGGGGGTCCTGCTGCAGAGGATTGACAGAGGTGAGCCCCACCCCTATGGCTCAGGGGAGCCTGGAGACCCCTGGCTGTGTGTACTGAGCCCTTCCATGGTCCCCATTGCCACACTTTCTGGGAATACCAGCCTTTTTACTGAAGGTACAGACTGGGACAGAGGTGGGCAAGCCTAGAGGGGCAGTGATAGAAGCTCCCTAAATGAGGGCATTGGAACGAGGCTCTCAGCGGGGTGTGGGACTTCTCGGGACGAGTGGAAGGAGGCAACATTCGAAAACTACAGATAGACATTCATATGTAGTCTTTCAACAATCACTGCATGTGTTTCTGCGGGCTGGCATTGAGGCCCCAGGAGTCTTGGACTTGGGTTAGACCTTGAAGGATCTCCTGCCCTGGGAAGAGGCTCCAGAACCACTCTTCTCCCTCCTTCTTTTCTGTTCACTCATGATCCAATGTCTGTGACCACTGAGATGTGTGCACTAACTTGAGGCTGAGCATTATGCAGTGGTGATTCAGGGACTGTCACCACATCCACATGGCCAACACAGAGGAAGGAAAAGACAACAGAAGGAGAGGAGGCTAGAAGCTGCAGAGGCAGACATGCAGGGGCTTGAATGACAGGCAGAGGAGTTTAGACTTTTTTGGACAGCTAGTAGGAAGTCATGGAGGGTGTGTGAGCAGAGGGTGATGGTGGCCAGACTGAAAATGAGAGAGGAGGCTGAGGGCACAGTCCTGGGGACAAATGATGGGCCCAAGCAGTGACAGCCACCAAGAGGATGGAGCCCAGTGATGAAGATGAGGCAGGAGCAGAGGCGCCAGAATTGCTGGCCTGGGTGTCACCAAGTACACGGAGGAGCCACAGCCTGGGGATGGAGGGTAGAGAAAGGGGAAGCATCCCAGAGATTCTGTATTTTAAGGACACAAAGAGGAAGAAGGGACACAGACAGCAGTTTGAGAGGTGACAGCAGGGTTCTAGGAGCCAGGCAGTAAGGGTAGGGATGTGGGCTCCATTTGTGGGTAGCCACTTTAAATGAAAAAAGGCTATTCTCTGATTGGAAAAAAAAAATCCAGAAACAGGTAACACGTCCATTTCCAGAGGTTTTCCATGTCCTTAGTGGGGCTGATCTGCAATGGATTCATGACATCTGCTTGGAGTGCAGTGTTGTGAGGTGGAGCTGGTAACGTCTGGCTCAGTGAAGATGCTGGGGGGTCAGCTAGCAGTGTCTGCCATGGCACAGACATGGAGAGAGGCTCACAGAAACCGCTTTAGGGTTCCTGGTTGAGCTGTTTCCTCCATTCTTTGCCCTCTTGTGGCTTCTATGGGAGAATGCATGGAAGCCCTTTGATGTTGGGGCTTTTCCAGGTGGGTCCAGGGGGTTATCTATTGTTTTAGAATTGAAAAAGGCCCTGGGTGCTAGCGATGTGTCCTGTGCTCTGGATGGCTGCTCGGAGGTCCCATAGAACCAGGCTGAAGCAGGTGAGGACCACACAGCTTCTTGGGCCATGCCAGTGAATTGCTGGGAGTGGGGAGGCCTTTACAGAGTGTGTGGGATGGTTGAAAATGTAGGTTCCTCCCCTGACCGATGTGGCTCAGTTGGCTGGGCATTGACCCAAAAAGCAAAAAGTTGCTAGTTTGATTCCCGGTCAGGGCACACGCCTGGGTTGTAGGTTCTGTCCTTAGTTGGTGGCGTGCAAGAGGCAACCGATAGATGTTTCTCTTACACATCACTGTTTCTCTCCCTCTCTTTCTCCTTCCCTTCCCTTCTCTCAAAAATAAATAAATAAAATCTTTAAAAAAAGAAAGAAGGTGTAGGTTCCTGGATGGAACAGCATCCACCTGTCTCCTGATGTGGCTGGTCTGGCCAAGCTCGTGGTAAACAAGGGCAGTGGGGAGACAGAGAGGGACACTCTAAGCCCAGGCTCTGACATGGACATGAATTTGTGTCCCATCTCATCTGGCCAGAAGTCAGTGGGGCCTCTCCCAGCAGCTACTACTTCCCAACACCGAAAGGAGAGATTGTGATGATGGGAGCCTTGGGTTCACCATGAGTAAGGGCTCTGCAAGATGGAAGCAGGGATTCTAGAGTGGCTCACAGCTCCCTCAGGAACTGCTACTGTGAGAGCCTTGGGAACTCACCTAGCTAAACTGTTCCCATATTCTTCACCCACAGAAACTCTGAGGTAATAGACATGAATTGTTTTCAGCTGCTAATTTTGGGGAGCCATTTGTTATGTAGCTATTGCTAACTAATGCATACCTGGGACAGTATCCTGTAGCCAGTTGCTGCAGATAAACTGATGAATATTTACATTCATTGGGATGAACAAAGATTAAGCAGTTTTACAAAGACTTCTGGGTATCAGAATGTTTTTTTTTAAAGTATATTTTATTGATTATGTTGTTACAGTACAGTAACGGGTATTACGTTCTAGACTGCCCCCGCGATAGGTGAAAATCCGCGAAGTAGGAACCTTACATTTATTTTAGTATTTATATATATTTTAAGGCTTTATAAACACTTCCCACACACTTTAAACCATTCCCAGTCCCTTATTAACCTTTCCCACTCCCTTATTAACCTTTTCCACACTTTTATAAACACTACTTATGTTCTTAAACATATTCTACACTCTTAAACCTACATAACTTTAACAACATACATATACAATACCGCAAAATCCTGTGATATAGCAAAAAATCCGCGATAAATAATTAAATATAATATTTTACAAGATCCTGTGATACAGTGAGGCCGCGATAAATGAACCGCGATATAAAGAGGGACTACTGTAGTCCCAATTTTTTCCCCTTTCCTTCCCTCTGCCCAGTACCCCCTCTTCCCTACAGCAATCCCACCCCCTGTAGTTCATGCCCATGGGTTGTGCATATAAGTTCTTCTGCTTCACCCTTTCCTATAATATTCTTAACTTCCCTCTATTTTGTACCAACCAATTATGCTTCTTAATCCCTGCACCATTTCCCCTCCCCCCACTTCCCCTTCCCAGCTAATAATCCTCCAAATGATCCCCATACCTATGATTCCGTTCCTCTTCTGGTTTGCTTAGTTGGGTTTTGTTTTTATTTTTTAGATTCAGTTGTTGATAGTTGTGAGTTTGTTGTCATTTTAATGTTCAAACTTTTTATCTTCTTTTTCTTAAGTGAGTCCCTTTGACATTTCATATAATAATAGCTTGGTGATGATGAGCTCCTTTAGCTTTACCTTGTCTGGGAAGCACTTCATCTGCCCTTCCATTCTAAATGAATGCTGGCTAGAGTAATCTTGGTTGTAGGTCCTTGCTTTTCATCACATTGAATACGTCTTTCCAGTCCCTTCTTGCCTGCAAAGTTTCTTTTGAGAAATTGGTTGATAGTCTTATAGGCACCCCTTTGTAGGTAATTCTCTGCTTGAAGCTTTGGCATTTTAATTATGATGTGTCTTGGTGTGGTCCCCTTTGGGTCTAGCTTGTTTGGGACTCTGTGCTACCTGGACTTGTACGTCTATTTCCTTTGCCAAATTTGGGGAGTTTTTCTTAATTATTTTCTCACATAAGTTTTCAGTTTCTTGCTTTCTTCTTCTCCTTCTGGCACCCCTGTGGTTTGGGTGTTGGCACGTTTAAAGTTGTGCCGAGGTTCTGAAGCCTCTCCTCATTTTTTTCAATTCTTATTTCCTCATTCTGTACTGGTTGACTGTTTTTTTCTTCCTTATGTTCCAAATCATTGATTTTAACCCTGCTTTCCTTCCCTTCACCATTGGTTTTGTGTGGATTTTCCTTCATTTCATTTAGCATAGCCTTCACTTCTTCCCTTATGCATTTGCCATACTTAAGCATATCTGTCAAGCCCATGAGCATCTTCATCATCAGTGTTTTGAACTCTACATCTGTTAGGTTGGCTATCTCCTCCTTTGTTAGGTTGGCTATATCCTCTTCACTTAGTTCTCCCACTGGAACCTTGATCTGTTCCCCCTTTTGGGCCATACTTCTCTGTCTCCTCATCTTGACAGGTTCCTGTGTTTGTTTGCCTCTCTGTCTTAGGTAAAGCTGTCGCACCTGTTAGGTTGTAAGGGGCAGAGCCTTAGGTATTCATCAGTACAGGCGACCCATTTCACCACGTTGTGGTGCTGTTTGTGGGGGAGGGATCTGAGAGGGAACAATGTCACTTGCTCAGCACTAGCCCCTTTTCCAGGCATTTCTCCCACTTTATATGGGACTGCTGCCTCTCTAACTGTTGCCTTGGCCGTCATTCCCAGAGTGGGTGGGTCTGCGGATGTTCTAGGACCATGAGGGCCCTTTAAACAAGTGGACTCTACTGAGAGACTGGCAGTTTCTTCCTCTGCCCCAACCCCTACTGGTTTGCACAGTCAAAAGCAATGAGGCTTTATTTTCCCTGGCGCTGGGACTGTGAGCTGCGCTGTCTGGTCTGGTGCTGGGAGCGCTCCCCAGGTGTCCCTCCTCACTTTTAAAAACATGTGATTGCACTCTCCACCGGCCTACCACTGCCACTGCTGCTGCCACCACCACACTGCGTCCTCTCTGCCCAGCTCCACCCATCCTACCTGTCTGCATGAGTATTTCTTCTTTATATCTTTCTTTGTTGGACTTCCATGCAGCTCGATTTTCTGGAACTTCTGGTTGTCTCTAGTTTTGAAATATTTGTATTCCTTCTTCGTTGTGGAGGGAGACACAGTGTGTCTGTCTAGACCTCCATCTTGGCTGGAAGTCTACAGAATGCTTTTTGATTTGCAAATGGCAATGAGAATTTGTAGGTTAGCTTCCTAATGTATTTAATCAGAATCTAAGCGATGTTGGGTTTTGCTTCTAGTCTTTCCCTCTAACAGGTAATGTCACAGGGGGTGACCTCATACTTACCTTTCAGGTTAAATGCAGATCTTTGTGGGTTAATCCCCCAATGTGAAATCTCATGGTTTAGAGCATCTATGCTTGTCTTTCCAGTAGTGGTCTCCAGAGCCCTCTCCATCAGTGTAGTCCCATATGGTTGCTGCCCCTCATCCGTGTGTTGGTGGCCCATTTCTCCACAGGCTGCACAGATGACTCAAAATTTCTCATATCTTTTGGGTAGAAAATGGTGTCTTTATTTTAATGAGCACATATTCTTGGAGATGAAGATAAGCATCTTTTTCTGTGTTTAGGAACCATTTTTAGCTCTGTTCCTCTTCTTGGCTTACTTATGTTCTAAGTGCTTATAAATTAAATTTTTATTGCTAATATCCCATTTACTATTTATTATGTGCCAGGCATTTGATGTGTCCAATTTTTTTGGCATCCATGTAATACTTTCCATATTATAGATGAGGAAACTGAGGCTCAGAGGGACTTGCCAAAAGCAGCCAGGCTCCCCCACTGACGTCCAGGCACTCCACCCACTGCTGCCTCTAGGGATATTCTAGAGCTGAATCTGCCTACCACCATCTTCCTTACCAATGGATAAATGTCTGCTAGTGTACTTTCTGAGTCATATGAACGATTTCAAGGCTTTCATAGCCACCTCACCTCCACCTCGGCCCTTTTCTGAAAGGCTGTGCCTTTTTCTATTCTCACCAGCAGCATTTGTGCATATTCTCCATATCCTTTCCAAACATTAGGAATTTTCATAAAAGAAAAAAGTCCATTTCATAAGCACACACATTTAACTTTTTTTTATTTTGAATTTCTTTGGCGACTAAAATGAATCTAAAAATGTTTATTGGGCATTTATATGTTTGTGGGTTTCTTTTTAAATTGAATTGTTTGTTCATGGTTTTACCTACTTTTTTCTTCAGGAGATTTTATCTTTTTCTTATTGATCTCTGAAAATTCTGTATTTTGTATCATGTAACACATATTTTTTTCTCAGCTTGATGTGGGCCCGTTGGGTTTGTTTACTTGCTTCAAATTTTAACTTCGTATCAAGTTTCTCAGCCTGAGATAACTTTGACTAATTTCCCTCTTCTTGCCAGAAAAGTCATCTGCCCGCTCTAGGTTGGCAGTCTCTCCACATTACAAGCCTTCCAGCTGCTTCCGGAGCAGGTTCCGGAGGGATTTCCCCAATGTTCTTCTCGTCTCAGCTTTCCGAGGGGGCCCTGCACACTCCACAGAGATGGTTTCCTCCCATTCTATCCCGGAATTTTGAGCCT
The DNA here is from genome assembly GCF_987537825.1 of Furipterus horrens. Classification (NCBI taxonomy): domain Eukaryota; kingdom Metazoa; phylum Chordata; class Mammalia; order Chiroptera; family Furipteridae; genus Furipterus; species Furipterus horrens. The sequence continues at coordinate 47,417,314 of NW_028327180.1, forward strand.
CCCCCATGAGAATAAGATTTTCCTCACGTTTCCTGACTTGTCCCTTCCCCCACCATCTTCTGATATATATTTATGCTTCACAACCTTGTACAGCTGGCTTATTTTTACCCAGAATGTAGATGTTACTCTGGAAAAATTGCAGCAACAAGAATTTGTCATCCTGCCCACTATGAGAAAAATCACTGTTTCCCCCAGGGTCAAAATCCTTCCAGTCTTTTCCCAGTGTATCAGGATGGGATGCCCTTATCATCCTGTTTTTCTTGCTTAATATGAAATATCTTCTGCTGCCAGGTCCATGGAACTTTTTTTTTCTTCTGTCTTTTTATTGTGGAAAGTTTCAAACATGCCCCAAAAGCAGAGATCCCCACTGTTACCCTATCAACAATGATGGAGTTTGGCCCTATCCTTTTTCCTCCATTAAGAGTCAATCATATAACTAGTAAAGATTGGGCTGCATTTCTGAAATATTCAGCCAAAAACTTAACTTGTGCAGACATTACTGTAGAAAAATATCAGAAAACAAGCAAAGGAAGGAAAAGTAATTACAAGAAGAGCATGGACAAGGCGAAGAGCATGGAGAAGAGGGGTGAATTAGACTGGGAGATTTGGGGCTTTTCTGGTTAAGCTCACTGCCCCATCTTGTGTCATCCTTTGATGGACAGCCAGAACACACAACCTGTGCCCTGAATTTTAATTGGCAGTATTAACCCCCTACCATACACACATTAATGAATATACACATCTGAGCCTCATTCTTGAAACTTAAATTTTTGTTTAAAAAGGACAATTTAGGTGATACATTTATTTAACACTCCATTAAGTGGACAATCTCCTTTTGGAGAACTGCCTTGAAACTTAATTTTTAAGAATGGCCTCAACATGATCAATTAGAAAATGCATTGGAGTATTGAAAAACAATTTCCCAGTAACATTTGTATGGCAAAGCCCATCCTGCCTCCAGAGCACGTGCTCAACACAGTAAAGCACCACTTGGCTCCTCTTCACGCCAACTCTGCCGGATCAGTATAAACCCATTGTACAGGTGGACATATTGAGGCTCACATAGCGAGCCCACAGAGGGAGTCTGGGGACGCCAAGGCCCACGCTCTTATTACCTAACAACCCCTGCGAGGTCGGGGACCCAGGATGGTAAAACGTTGCAGCAAGGAAAACAGGCTCAGATCTTTCGGGTCCCAAACCAGGTCCTAACTATCCAGGTCCTCCTGGTAAAAGCCTGGGGCTTGTACAAATAAAAGTTGGGGGGCACATTAGGTGTGGGTACCATAAGAGCAGTCGCTCCAAGGCAGGGTGGGTTCTGAACTCTGTGCCTTTAAGGAGGAAGAGGGGGCGGGGCTACCGAGGGTACACTGGCTTCTTTTCTTCAAGGCCGTCTGGAGGCGGGTCCTGAAAGGTGGGACCGGAAGCCTGATTCACTCCAGGCCTTCTCCTTCCCTTTAAGGTGCGCGGCAGCTGCTGGGCTCCGACGGCTCCTTTAAGGCACGATCCGTGTCCTCCGGAAGAAAAGAGGCTTAAAGGCGACGCGTGGCGCGATGGCGGCGGCCCCAGGCGCGTGCAGCCGGAGGGGGCGGCTGCTCCCAACGCTGCTGCTGCTGTTGGCGCTGCCACCTCCTGGGGGCCCGTCAGGTGCCGCCGCCTACTTCCCGGAGGAACGCTGGAGCCCCGAGTCGCCACTGCAGGCGCCGCGCGTGCTCATCGCTCTGCTGGCGCGCAACGCGGCCCATGCGCTGCCAGCCACTCTGGGCGCACTGGAACGGTTGCAGCACCCTCGGGAGCGCACGGCGTTGTGGTGAGTACGGTGCCGCGGGCAGCGTCCCGCCTGTTTCATCGTTGGTGGGTCCACGCCGTGTCCTCCCTGCTGTCCTGGCACCATGCCTTCTGCTTATCTTCTATTGGGCAGGCCAGATCCGCGCGTGCCCTCTTCTTGCTCTGGCCTCCTTCTCCCTCACCCTCACCCCCACCTCGCATAAGAATGGGTCAGACTCCCGCTTTGCCTGCTAGCCCCCCATTAGGGCAGATCCAGGACCACGCCCTGGGCAGGCCTTGTTGTCTAACCCTATAAACCCCGTTAGAGCACACACAGGCTGGAGCCCCTACAAGGGCGTTGCCTCGGCCCTCCGTGCACTTCCACTAACTGTATCTTCCCACTCCTGCTGCTGCATTGCCCATGAAACCAGCCTGAATCAGGCCTTCTAACCAGAGTGGGGGGGGGCGCGGGGGACGCTATGGCCCCAGGGTAAATGGATCCTTCCTGGAATGGCAATGGGATAGGGCAGTGAAGAAGCCTGATGACTTACTGCCTTCTGCCTCAGTGTACTCTTTTGGAAAAAGGGATATTAATATAACTCTGGTTGAGTTTGTCTCTGAAGATTAACCAATTACTATGTGTGAAGCCATTGTGCCCAGGCATCATGGCTTGGTGTTCAGTGACTAGAGCTGCTGTGATTATTCCTGTTATCACTACTGTCCTTGTCAACTTAGTAACAGTTCATTTGGGAAAATAGCTCTGGGCTCCATGGTCAAACTAGATTCCCAAATGTCCTTCCCCACCCTAGATTCCCTAGCCCGAATAATTCAAGCATGCGATTGGTGCTTAAGAAATGTTTTTTGAGTGAACCAGTGTACACAGCCCACTCTGAGGTGGTTTTGTTCATAGGAGAGACTCAAAAAAGGTGGGGTGGTGGGGCTATATAATATAGTTATATTTTTATTAAATTGCACTATTTAGTACCTGACCTAATTATAAGATCCTAGATGTTCAATAATACCAGCAGTGTCTCATGCGTTTCTCTAAAATGAGCTTAATGTTCTCTGCAGCCTGGTGAGGTGTCCTCACTACTGTGTTAAAGGTGAAGAAACTGAGGCATGGGGAAGGGAAGCACCTTGCCCAGGACTATGTAAATGATAGCAGGCTGAGCCACGGTGCAGAGCCCAGGTACTGCGGGGCTGCCCTGTTGTGCCTTGGGTTCCCCAACCTCAGTGATTGTCCCCCTCTGCCCACAGGGTGGCCACAGACCACAACTCAGACAACACATCTGCAATATTGCGGGAGTGGTTGGTGGCCGTGAAGAGTTTGTACCACTCCGTGGAATGGCGGCCAGCAGAGGAGCCCAGGTAAGTGCCAGGTACTGCCCTGAGCCCTCCCAGTCTGACTCAGCTGCACCCCTGCTCACAGCCCTCCGTGACTCCCCACTGTCCTGTAACAGAACCCCAGCCCCTCAGTCTCTGACTCTCCAACCCAACTCTGCAGCCTTATGTGACAGCTCTGGCAGCTCTGGCTCCTCTGGCTCCTCTGACCCACCCTCAGCTTCACAATGGGCCCTAATCTCCCCTCTCCCACCTTTGCCCTAGCACTTTGCCCCAGACTTTCTCTACACCTAGAATTCTTTCACCCCCATGTCTTTTGAGTGACACCCACTGCTTTGTTCCTAGTCTCACCATCAGCCCAACACCACCAGCTCTCCTACTTAGCTTTCCCTTAAGTTCCTGGCCAGTATGAACCTAGTTCCTGTCACTCTTTCAGGGTTTCCTTTTGTACCCACTCACTGCTCAGACCAGATTCTGAGTCTGGGAGGACAGGTTCCAATTTTCTTTTGCTCTGTACTCTCTCCCAGTGCCCTGCCCCCACTGAGCTTTCTTCCTGCCCTATAGATTGCCTAGGCTTTCTCCCCTCCAGGCCTTGGTTCCTGCCATGCCCCCTGGTGCAGATACATGTCCCTCTTCCTGTTTTCTCCTTGCTTACTTTTTCCCAGTCTTTAGACCCAGCTTACCCATCCTCTCCTCCAGGAAGCCCTCTCTGACCACCATGCATCCTGGGCCCTCTTTGGGCTCTAATAGTGCCAGTGCTTCCCACATCACAGCTGCCTCTCTGCAGGTCCTACCCAGATGAAGAGGGCCCCAAACACTGGTCTGACTCACGCTACGAGCACATCATGAAGTTGCGCCAGGCAGCCCTGAAGTCGGCGCGGGACATGTGGGCTGATTACATCTTGGTGAGTTTCCCAGCCCATGGATCACAGGTGGCATCTGGGGTGTCCAAAGGGAAGGCAAAACAGTGGGTATGGAGTCTCTCCTTAACTCTTACAGAGGGGGAAACTGAGGCATAAGAGGGGACTTGAGTTGTCAGAGGTGACCCAGCCTAGTTAGTTGGAGGAGCTGGGATTCGATCTGGGGCTCTTGGGCTCCTAACCATCAGATTGTGTCCCCAACTGTCACCTGTGGTTGGATACTTGGTTTGTCTCCACTTTTATTGCCATCTCCAGTGACACCGGATCTCCACACACCATTGATGACCCTCTGGGCCACCCCAAAAGGCAGGAGGATGGGTCAGGTGCTGGGGGTACTTGGCGACTCTGAGCTGCTGAGGGCTGATTTTCACTTCTGGGGCCAGTGTTGCCTCTGGGAAGGAGGGGATGTTGAGTGTTGAATGCAGTATTGTTGGGTAAGGGCCTGTGAATCATGGGCCTTCCTCTCCCTTTGACCTGGTGGTATGATTCTCCACCCTGGTATGGATGGGGAGGGCATTGTTGGTGGTGCCAGCAGTGAGGTTGAATGCGAATGCCAGCCTTGCAGTGCAGGTGGCTGGTTTTGTGTACATTCCAATCAACGCACATTTATGAGCCCCTCCAAGCACCCTCCTGCTAGGCCCTGGGAACAAACACAGTGAAGATCTGCACAGGCTGAGCCCCAACTTGCTGGTGTCCTGGGAAAGGTGGACATGACCAAAAAAACTAAATTGAGTGAGGAAACATCAGAAGACAGCCAGTGCTGTGATGAAGTTGTAGAAAGGTGACTAATGGTGTAGCAATGTACTGGGGCTGCCAGAACAAAGTCCCACACGCTGGGGGACGATATTTTGGGAAGTGTATTGTCTTATAGTTCTGGATGCTGGACATCTGAAATCCAGGTGCCAGCAGGGTTGTGCTTCCCCCTCAAAAGCTCCAGGGGAGGATCCTTCCTGTCTCTTCCAGCTTCTGGTGGCTTCAAGCGTCCTTGGCTTGTCGCTGCATCACACCAATCTCTTTCTGTGGTCACATGGCCTTCTCTCCTGTATGTCTCTTCTCTTCTTTTTTTTTTTATTTTTTCTAAAGATTTATTTATTTATTTATTTATTTATTTATTTATTTATTTTTAAAGAGAGGGGAAGGGAGAGAGAAAGAGGGGGAAACTGATGTGTGGTTGCCTCTCCCACGCCCCCAACTGGGGACCTGGCTTGTCACCCAGGCATGTGTCCTGACTGGGAATCAAACTGGCGACTCTTTGGTTCGCAGGCTGGCACTCAGTCCACTGAGCCACGCCAGCCAGGTCTTCTCTTCTTCTAAGGCCAAGACTGTATTTCCAAATTAGGTCATAGTCATAAATACCAGGGGTTAGGACTTGAACATTCAAGCTACAACAGATGGCATAACCAGGGTAGGGTGATGAGTGAGCAGGGTTGGGGGCCTTCCTTAGGAGGGGACCCCAGAAGAGACCTGAAGGAGCAAAGGAGCCAGCCTTGAGGGAAACTGGAGGACAGTATCTCAGGCAGAGGGAACAGAGCAGGCAGCAAGCTTGGGGTGTGAGGAGGCCAGTGTGGCTGGAATGGCATGAGAGGGAGCAGTGGAGGGATGACACTGAAGTGGTCGGTAGGGGTTGGCCTCTCCAGACTGAGGGAGAGATTTGGCTTTTACTCTGATGGTAATGGGAAGCCATGGAGGGTATGTGAGCAGGGGGGGGCTGTGTTCTAATTTATGATTTTCAGAGTTCCTTTGGCTGCTGTGGGATCCTGGCGTTTTGGGGCAGGGAAGGAGACAGCAGGAGGCTGGGGTGGAGGCCTGTATGAGATGGGACAGGTGGGTTCAGGCCCTGCTTGGGGACTAGATGTGAGGGTGCCAGGAGGACCCCAGGCCTCTGGCCTGAGCTCTTTGGGGAGGAGGGAGCCATTTCCTAGGAGGAGGAAGGCTCCTCCTGGGGGCCCTGTAGGTTGATGCCTGCTGAGGACATTTTACAGATGGGCGAGTGGAGGCTTGGAGAGGGAGGCTGCAGCTTGCTGGGTGGGGTCTGGGAACCAGTGGAGCACAGAGGTGGGACTTGGACCTGCCTGGAACCATCCCGTACAGGGCCACCTCATCTGTTTTGCTTTCATGGTTTGAGGTTGGCTGGTTTTCACATTTTTTTCCCCTCAGCAAATGTGGGTAGAACTCCAGATGTTGGTCTAAAACTCAAAGCAGCTTTTGACATGTTATTTTTGAAATTAGGGACTTTGAAAATCCATATTGGAATGTGAAACGGTTTGTCCAATGTTTTTAAATTATTATCAAAAGGGTCTCTTTTTACAAACACTATGGGTGTTACTTGTAAGGAAAGATACAAGAAAAAATACGGAGTTTAGGAAAGAAAACACAAATCTTGAAATCTTACTTTCAGACTCACTTTCTGGCTTTTTTGTATGATTTTTAATTGAGGTGCAATTTATGTAACATAAAATCAACCGTTTTAACGTGTGTGATTCAGTGATTATTAGCACATTTAAACCTACAGTCTGTTCCACAACAGTCCATCACTTCAAAAGAAGACCCCTGTCCCCACCAGCAGTCACTCCCCATTCCTCCTTACCTCAGCAACCACTGATCTGCTGTCTGTCTCTGGATCTGCCTGTTCTGGACATTTCATATTAATGGAATAACACAACATATGGACTTTTGTGTCTGGCTTCTCTCACTCAGCATTGTGTTTTCAGGTTCATCTACGTTATCGGCCTGTGTCAGTGCTTCAGTCCTTTTCGTGGCTGAGTAATATTCCATTGTGTGGATGGACCACATTTTGTTTATCCGTTCATCAATTGTTGGACACTTAGGATGATTCCACCTTTTGGCAATTGTGAATCATGCTGTTCTGAACATGGGTGTTCAAGTATCTGTTCAAGTCCCTGTTTCTAGTTCTCTCGATCTGTGCCTAGGAGTGGAATTGCTGGGTCACATGATAACTCTATGTTTAACTTTTTGAGAACCTTACAGACTCCTCCGGCTGTTTTTATTTTACTGCACATATATTCAGAGGTCACAAATTTAAATGTCCTCGAGGAGCTGGGTGGGGAACATAACACAACTGCACAGCATGTCCCGGGGCCTGCCACCTCCTGTTTCTAGCTAAGGGTCCCCCCTGTGGGGATCTTGTTCCCATGGTGCCAGGAAAGCCTGGAATTCTAGTTTTTGCTGTTGTTTACTGCTAGTGATTCGAATGTCCTCAAAGTCCTACATGGGTAGCATAAAGCATATCTGTGGACCAGGTGCATTTTTTTAAAAACCCACCTCCTAACAGTACTGTAATTTACCGTGGCCTGCATGTTTTCACATCCCAGTAGACAGGAACATCCTTACCTAATTGTTTTCTGTGACGTGTTTTTCAACTGTGATGGGACAGGGCCAGAATTTCTCTAGCTGATTTGTTGAAGTCTTGCTTCCAATGCCTCTTGACTCCTGGGTTGTTTGCAGTTCCTATGACAAACAGTGACTATCCTGGTGTGGCCCTTCTGGAAGGGGTTGGTGGCACATGGCTTTGGGGGGACCAGCAGCCTCCCCTCCATGGTGATCCGATTTGTGGTTTGGTGAATTTCATTCCAAGCTTTTTTCTTTGCTTGCAACAAACAAGTTACCAACCCTTTACCCCAACATTCAAGGTGTTAAAGAAAAATAAAGTTCTTATTTTTATGAACTTTTTAAAAAATCCTCACTGGAGGATATGTTTTACTGATTTTTAGAGAGAGAGTACAGGGGAGAGAGAGAGAGGAGAGAAACATCGATGTGAGAAAGAAACATCATTCGGTTGCTTCTCGTACATGCCCTGACTGGGAATTGAACCTGTAACCATTTGGTGTATGGGATGACGCTCCAACTAACTGACCAACCGGCCAGGGCTTATGAACTTTTTATTGATACCTGTCTCACAGAGAAAAAAGTGTATTCCTCACAGAGGTGGCCTCTGCCCCAACTGTCCTCATTGACCAGCGCTGCCTGTTTCAATAGTTCCTATTAATGGAGCCACAGGACATGCCCACGGACATGCCTGGTGTCTCCACAGCACCATGTCTGGGACCCAGTAGTGTTTCTGTGTGCTGTGTGGTCCGTTCCTGCTTCTTCCTTGTAGCCTGTTTCATTGTGTGAACACAACTTGGCTTGTTACTAAGGTTAGAGCTGTGGGTTGAGGCGCCGGGTGGCTTCCAGACCCTTCAGACCTTCAGGACTCTGCCTCCACCCAGTCATTCCGAGCAGTGGCCCCACCTGTGTCACTCCAGCAGCCCATGCTGATGTCATGTTGGATGTTTTGTAGTTTGTGGACTCGGACAACCTGATCCTGAACCCAGACACGCTGACACTGCTTATGGCTGAGAACAAGACAGTGGTGGCGCCCATGCTGGATTCCCGAGCTGCGTACTCCAATTTCTGGTGTGGGATGACTTCTCAGGTCAGGGGATGCCTGGGTAGTGTGGGCGCTTAGGGGTGGTGGGGGCCTAACTTACCATCACACCATCCATGGCCAGCGTTTCACAACACCATCATGAACAGCCTCTGCCGCAGGGTTCATGACTGTGTCCTTTCCCCCCTCCTTCCCAGCAATGAGGCAGAAACAGAAACAGGGAGGAAGTGGCTTGCCTAAGCTCACACAGCTAGGAAGTGGCAGTGCCAGGATGGGACTTCAGACACAGCTTGATTCAGATGTTCAAACAACATTCCAGTCTTCCTCCATCCCATTTTCCGACTCCCAGCAGCATCTAGCTGAAGTTCTCTCTGACTGGGCCTTGTCCAGTCTCTCTCCTCTTATCCCTGAAGCAATTACTGGAGCCAAGAACTTGCCAGGCTCTGGTTGGCCAGGCCTGTGCCACACGTCCCCTCCAGGGTTGAGGCTGAGGTTGCAGGCAATGCCAGGGGGAGTATAGGGGTGAGTGCTGGAATGGGAGCTGTGTCAGGGGAAGGGGGCTGGGTGGCTGAAGCCAGGAGGCTGACCCATTCTGTCTCCTCCTGTCTTTCTGTTTTTAACTGACATGCAATTCAGAAGGCATAAAACTCAACATGTTAAAGTGATTTAAAAATGTGTCATAGAAATTAAATATTATATGCCAACAATTCTAACTTGTAAATGGTTCAAGGAAGAGAGAGGCCAACTCAGGATTATTCCAGAAGCTTTTAAAACGTCTATATTGAATTGATGTTCAATTTCTATGTAAATCAAAGGATGTCAAATATCCGATCCCTTTTTCAGATATTTTATTTTAAAATTTTATTTATTTATTTATTTTTAGAGAGAAGGGAAGGAGGGGAGAAAGAGAGGGAGAGAGGCACATCAATGTGCGGTTGCCTCTCTTGCGCCACCAACCAGGGACCTGGCCCACAACCCAGGCATGTTCCCCCACTGGGAATTGAACCAGCGACCCTTTAGTTTGCAGGCTGGTGCTCAGTCCATTGAGTCACGCCAGCCAGGGCCTTTTTCATATTTTTTGAAATGTCTTTCTACATCTTTATTCATGTCCCCAGAAACATAAACACATGTTGGATTTATTTCATATAAAAAGTGAATCATTATATACTTTAATTTACAATTTGATTTTCCATTGAACAGTACACCTGTGTAGCCCATCAGAACAACGGACATAACTCAAACACATTCTTTTACATAGTCACATAACTTTTCGTAGTTCTTCTATCAACAGGCATTATACTAGGTTTATACCACTAAAGTCAGTGCTGAACATATACATCTCATTTCCATGGGATAAATTTTGAAGTGGCTTTCTTGGGGCACAAGTCATAGTACTTTATTATTATTTAAAAAAATTTTTTTTTTATCCTTACCCAAGGACATTTTTTTTTCATTGCTTTCAGGGAGAGAGGAAGGGAGAGAGGGGAACAGCGATGCGAGAGAGAAGCATCGATTGGTTTGCCTTCCCCACAACACCAGGACCGGGGGTCTAGTGCCTGGACCTGGATGGGGGATCAGGCGGGGATCAACCCACAACCTAGGTATGTGCCCTGACCAGGAATCGAATCCACAACCCCTTGGTTATGGGACAATGCTCCAACCAACTGAGCCACACTGGTCAGGGCCATAGTACTTTAGTTTTAATAAATTTTGCCATATTAATTCCCCTAAACTGTAGAAATTAGCATTCTACCAACATTAGATGTTACTTTTTAAAAAAATCCTCACCCAAGGATATGTTTATTAATTTTAATTTTTAATTTTTTTGAAAGATTTTATGTATTTGTTTTTAGAGAGAGGGGAAGGGAGGGCAAAAGAGAGGGAGAAAAGCGTCGATGTATAAGAGATATATCGATTGGTTGCCTCTCACATGCCCCCAATTGGGGACCTGGCCCACAGCCCAGGCACGTGCCCTGACTAGGAATCGAACCGGCAACCTTTCAGTTTGTAGCCTGGCACTCAATCCTCTGAGCCACACCAGCCATGGCTGTATATTAATTTTTAGATAGAGGAAGAGGGAGAGAGAGAAACATCGATGTGAGAGAGAAACATCAATTGGTTGCCTCCCGTACACACCCTGACTGGGGATCAAACTCTCAACCTAGGTATGTGCCTTGCCTGGGAATCAAACCTCCAAATTTTGGGTGTACAAGACAATGCTCCAACTATTTGAACCACCCGGCCAGGATTAGATTTTTTAAAAAAATTGTTGGCCAGTTTAATGTTAAAACCTTTTTCAGCTTTTTAATTTTGCTCTTCAAGTCTGCAAGTAGATACTGTAGCTATTTTCCTTTTGTCAGCTGTTGTCCCATCAGCCGAGGCTGTCACTGACCACACCCAGAGCACTGTGCTCAGGGAATGCTCACCACAGCCAGGAGTGGGCACCTGGATCTTGCTTTCTAGGTGTTCCATACCTCCAACCTCACCTGGAGGGACCCCCATGCAGAACTCTGCCCCTTCCTTGCAGGGCTACTATAAGCGCACGCCTGCCTACATCCCAATTCGAAAGCGGGACCGCCAGGGCTGTTTTGCAGTTCCCATGGTGCACTCGACCTTCCTGATCGACTTGCGGAAGGCAGCATCCAGGAACTTGGCATTCTATCCTCCACACAGCGACTATACCTGGTCTTTTGATGACATCATTGTTTTTGCCTTCTCCTGCAAACAGGCAGGTGAGTCCTCTGGGGTTTGCTGTGCCACGGGCATCATCTGGCCAGTTCTGTGGAATCTATGCTGAACAAGACCAAACAACCCACAGAAATTTCACAGAACCAACACTGTAGGGTATAGGGGTGGCTTCAAGTGTGGCTGTATCCAGGTGTTCAGATGATCACCCCAGTAGCAATTCTTTTTCCAACCCTGGCTTTGCTGAATGTCTTCACTCCTCAGGTTTCCCAGTTTTCTGTAGTTGAACAATAATTGTTCCATTATTGTATAATTAGTGAAAAAATGTTATAAACAGAAAGAGCACATCTATATGCTAACCTGTCATTTACTTTAAATAAGGGATTGGCAAACTGGCCAGCAGGCCGAAGCTGGCCCAATGTCTGTTTCTATATGGCTACAAGCTAAAAATGTTTTGTTTTTAAATTTTTTATTTACTGATTTTAGAGTGAGAGGAAGGGAGAGATAGAGAAACATTGATGTGTTGTTCTACTTATTTGTGCATCCATTGGTTGCTTCTTGTATGTTCCCTGACCACAGATCAAACCTGCAACGTTGGCGTATCAGGATGGTGCTCTAACTTACTGAGCTACCCAGCCAGGGCTTGTTTTTATATATTTCAGATGGTTGGGGAAAAAATGGAAAGAAGAATAATATTTTGTGACATCTGAAAATTATACGAAATTCAGATTTCAGGACCTGTAAGGAAAGTTTCATTGGCACGCTGCCACGCCCACTTATTTAAGTGTCTGTGGCTGCTTTCATGTTCCAAGGGCAGGATTGAGTTTTTGAGACAGAAACTGTCAGGTCAGCAGCCTACAATATTTATTACACCTGGCCCATTATGGAAGAAGTTAGCCAGTTCACATAAAAATTATTTTTATTCAGTTATTAACTTTTTAAAAAAGATGCACACTTAATATAAACATTTAAACCATCTGCAAGAGAACAAACGCAGATGGAGGTAACGTTACTAACATCTTATCCAACTGCATCCCCTTTTTGTGCAGAAATGTGCATCTTTACTGTTCCCTGCTGTTTTGTGGTTTGCTTTATCATGGAATCCTGTAGGGACCGAGTCCATGGTGGTGCCAGGTGGTTGTTAATGGTTCTGTTGATAGTCGATGTCTCACCTGCCAGCAGGAATTCCTGTTCTGGCTTCAAGTCCTAGATAGAAATCTGAGGGGTTTCTACTGGTTGCTGGGAACAGTGGGTTCCTTTCCCTTCTGGCCCCACACAGGGCTGTGAGGCTGATGCTGTGGTCAGAGGTGGCTACTGTTACCTTGTTGCTCAGTTTTCAATTGTGATAGTTTTTTTTCTTGACCCCAGAGGTCCAGATGTACGTGTGCAACAAGGAGGTGTATGGCTTTCTGCCAGTGCCACTGCGGTCACATAGTACCCTCCAGGATGAGGCTGAGAGCTTCATGCATGTGGAGCTGGAGGTTATGGGTGAGTCCGCCCACACTGCCCTTTCTCTATCATCTCATGTCCATTTCCTGAACACTAACCGAGTACCTGCTGGATGCTTGTCCTTTTAGTGGGCACTGGGAATCTGGCACGAACAACGTAAACAGTTGTCCTCACCTCTCAAGGACTGCTTGCTGGCTTGCAGCACCTGTGCATGTCAGTCAGGGTGGCATTAAGATGCATGGAACATAGGAGTTAGCCAGAAGGGGATTGCAGCCAGAAGGAGCATTATATGCTGAGACTAGGAGGCTGGGGGGGGGGGATTTGAGCTCAGGGAACAGACAAGGTCAGTGGGGCAGAGCTGGCAGGGCCAGGGCAGCAGCCTTAGACGCTGGTGTTTTCCTCAGGAGCAGCTGGGAGCCATGGAGGATGTGGGGGCAGGGAGGACAGCGAGTTTTCACTGATGAACCTTTATGTACATGGCAGTATCTGGGCCACAGCCTTTTTGGGCCATTTCCAAACCTCAAACCTATTATTTACTTAATATTTACCTTATGTGTACACTTTTGTTGTACTTGAATACACTTATTTTTAAAAAGGGAATTATATATTTTTACGATAGTTGCAAACTCATGTCTTTCTAATAGATAAATAAATCCAAAAATTATTAACTAGAAGCCATGCCCCTGGTGGGCCCCTGTGGTGGGTTGAGCACATGGGACTGAGTTGCCATCGAGATTGCTTGAGGAGGGGTGTCCTGACGGGTGGGAGTATCTCTGGAGCAAGAAGACAGTGGTACAGTGTCCACTGCCGTGGGGGCTTTGCCCTTCATTGGTCACACACATCTCTGAGAAGGCCGGGGAGGCTGTATAGATGGGGAGGGACCTGCTGGTTGTTGTCAGTTGCCCCATTATTACCTGCTCTTTAAGTTTCTCTCCAAGAGAGGGAGAGGTGGGGGGAGGGGGAGAGAGAGAGAGAGGGAGAGAGAGAATGTGTCTTGTCTGTCTGTCTGTCCCCCTGGTGGCTGACGGTGGAGTGACACACTCTGTTCTGTTTGTGGGAGATTTTGATCTTTTGAAGTTACATCTGGAGGCTGCAAGGTCACCAAGATGGAGGCTGCACAACACCCAAGCGTCTGTGACGTGCGATGCTCAGGCCTAGGTCAGGAGCCCCACTGCACTGTGGTCATGAGAAGTAGTCCTCCGCTTGTCACCAACTTGCATCCGCAACTGGACACTAAGAAGCATCTCCGGTTGCCATAGTTTTCCTTAAATAAATCTTCACATGTGTTTCTGTTATTGCTCTGGTCAGGAAACCATAGGTAGCTGTCTCTTCTGCCTGTTTCTTGAGGGCCAGAGTGGAGCACACAGAACCGATGGAAGGAGGGTCCAGGGGTTTCAGATATTTGTGTAACTCCTTCCTTCTCTTCATGTGAAAACACATTTTTCTCTATCTGTGTGTGGGTAGCCTGGGCTGTACATGTGATTTTTCATGTGTTCAAACATCTTTTTTCCAATGAAATTTCAGACTTGCAGAAAAGCTCAAGATGATGAGATTCCACCTCCCCACAGGCAGGTCCTGCTGCCACTCATACCCCCCAGGGTGTGGTGGGGCAGGCTCAGAGAAGTCAGGGACCCCTGGGATTTGAGCCTGTGTCCTCAGATCCCAGAGTCTTGCCCTTGGTCTCAGCTTGCTTACAGAGGGTGGGAGGCCTGGGGATGTGGTGGCCTCGGAGGAGGCCCAGGCTGCGAGGTGGGAGGTGCTCAGCCTTCCCACAGCTCTCAGACAAAAGGGCTGTGTCTGTCTCCCTGAGCTCACATGGGTCTTTGTTCCTGGCGAGGCACCTGCCACATTCCCCACCATGCTGGGCTTCTCTGGGCTGACCTGGTGGGCAGGTGGGGACCTTTGCAGGCTCATGTCTACCTGAGGGCCCGATTCTTCTGTGGGAAACCGTAAGGGGTGAGCCGGTAGCCCTGCAGATGTCGTCTGAGCATTGCTCACAGCAGCCAAAAAGGAAACAGTCATGACTATTCAGAAATTCTGGGCAAACCTTGGCTTGCAGACGTCATTCAGTCGAACAGCCATCTTCCCACTGTGTGTCTTCCTTCTGTGTGTGTCTGTCCAAATTGTTGTTTTTGTTAGGACCCCGGTCACAGTGATTAGGGCCCACTCTAATGGCCTCATTGTATCTTGATCACCTCTGTAAAGACCCTATTTCCAAATAAGGGCACATTCTGAGGTCTTGGGGGTTCAGACACCACCATAACTTTGTGGGAGGACACCGTTCAACCCATACATGTGTGATTTAATGACACCTTTTCATGAATAACCTTCTGAGGCATTGTTAGCCCACTTTATAGGTAAGGAATATGAGGCCCTGATAGGTCTAGGTCACACAATTTATCATCAATCCTTGGTTCACCCTATGAAATTATTGAGCACCTACTGTATGCCGAGCCCTGTGTTGGATGCTGGAAACGCAGTGTGAGTGGACAGACCTGGTGTTCATTCCACGGGGCTCACAGGAGACAGGGAGTGATGGTGGAAGCCTGGGCACTGTGGGAGCCGGGAGGAGGTACCTGACTCAGCCTCAGGAGGTCGGGAGACTCCCCTCCTCAAGAGACCAAAGTCCTCCCAAAACAGAAGGGAGTGTGCCATTTCATCTTCAGCCACCAGGGGGACGCACACACGCGTGTGCGCATGCACACACACACACACACACACACACACACAACTGGGTGTGGGGAGAAGGAAGGAACGGTGTTCCAGGCAGAGGCCCAGCATGTGCAAAGGTTCTGAGGTAGGAATGGGTGTGTTTGGTGGACTAACAGCCAGAATGAGGTGGGGGAGAGAGACTAGCAACAGTGTTTGGGTGGGGACAGGTCAGGAGCCCAGGCTGAGGAGCTTGGGGTGATAGGGAGCCATGTTGGGGATGGGGAGGGGGAAGTGGAAAGAGGCTGGAATGTCCCCCGCCTCATGGCTCCAGCAACACCTCAGGTTCTTTCTGCCCTGCAGTGAAGCACCCCCCAGCAGAGCCCTCCCAATTTGTCTCGGTGCCTCCCAGGATATCTGACAAGATGGGCTTTGACGAGGTGGGCCAGGCCTCCTGGGGCGGGGAGGCACAGGTGGGGCACGTAGGACAGGGTGACGGTGGTGACAGAGGCCCTGTGCTGCAGGTCTTCATGATCAATCTGCAGCGGCGGCAGGACCGGCGGGAGCGCATGGTGCGTGCCCTGCAGGCGCAGGAGATCGAGTTCCGGCTGGTGGAGGCTGTGGATGGCAAGTGAGTCCAGCCCTGGGAGGGCGGTGGTGTAGACCACACACTGGGAGCCACAGTGGAGGGGAAGTGGTCCCACCCTAGGAGAGTGGCTGCCAGAGCCGCACTTGGGTAGACCACCCCCTGCAGGCCTGGCCACGTGTCCAGGAGGGGCACCATAGCTGAAGAGGGAAGTCGCTGCTCAGCAGGAGGGGACCCTCATGGTGGAATGGCAGGCAGAGTGGGTTTCCCACTGACTCCTTTTTGTCCTCCCTTCCAGAGCCATGAACACCAGCCAGGTGGAGGCACTGGGCATCCAGATGCTGCCCGGCTACCAGGACCCCTACCATGGGCGGCCCCTCACCAAGGGAGAGTTGGGCTGCTTCCTCAGCCACTATAACACCTGGAAGGAGGTGGGTCTGGTGGGGTAGAGGGTCTGGCGAGGTGGATAGGGCAGGGCCCTTCTTTGCCTTCCCACAACTCGGGGAGGGCAGTGCCTGCCCCCCAGGCAGATCCCAAAGCTGCAGTAGGACCCAGGGCCTCTCCAGTGAATGTCCTTCCTTTGTGCCATTGTGGAGCCTGGGGAGGGGGAGGAGTGAGCCCAGTTTCCAAAACAGGTTGGGTCTGAGGCCAAGTGAGGCCTCTTCACACCCAGCTGCTTTCAAATGTCTGCACCCTGGCCATGGTGACTTTAACTAGTGTGGAGCCCATGCCAAGGGTAGCCCGTTAATCCTGGGGCTCATCAGCCACACTTGGAGAGAGACTGTGATGGGTGAGGCACTGCCAGGCATGAGGCCAGGTGGGTGTCCGGCTCAGGGTGGGAGCGTGCTCTGGAGGGGCTGTCCAGGTGTCTGAGGTGATGGGTTGAGATTCATTGTGAATGCCATGGGATGTCTAAGCAGCCCTGGAGTTAGGGGACATCCGAGTTCAAGTCCAGCCCTGCCTCTTAGAGGGGTGAGCTCTGTGAGCAGGAAGGTGCCTCCCAGCCTGAGCTTCACTTTCCCCAGATGACAGTCATGGCCTCAGGGGGCAGTCATGAAAATTCTTAAGTTCATTCATTCTTGGAACATTAGCCAAGCACCTACTGTGCACTTGGCCTGGTGCTGGTGCTGGAGATAGCATAGCCACTGGGACAGGCCCAGCCCCCTGCAGGGGAATCACAGCTCCAGGAAGTGGGAGGACTGATGATAAACCACAAAGAAATCAGTGAAATAAGTGAGATACATGTAGAGAAGGGGCCTAGGGGTATGAATTTTCGTCAGCTTGCAGCTTTGGGTGGTGGTCGGGAGGGGCCGCTGGTGGGGCGACATCAGAGCTGAAGCCTGAAGGGTGAGGGAGAGTGCCTGCCACCACATGCAGGAGGGGCTGTGTGTCAGCGCAGGCCCAGACCCTGGCGTGGGAAGGAGCAACCAGGCGGGGGGACTCTGTTGTTGCATGTGTGAGGGTGTGGTGTCCAGACAGTGGTGGGAGAGGGGTGCATTTGGTTCTCCCCTGCTGCCTCAGAGCCTTAAGCTGAGCTGGCTTCAGGGTCAGGCCCAGCCTTGGTCTCTCTCAGGTTGTGGACAGGGGACTGCAGAAATCGCTCGTCTTCGAGGACGACCTGCGGTTCGAGATCTTCTTCAAGAGGCGCCTGATGAACCTCATGCAGGATGTGGAGAGGGAGAATCTGGACTGGGACCTCATGTGAGTGTTGGGTCTTGGGGTGGGGCCAGGCCTGGGGTCCTGGTTTGGGGCAGGGGCAGACCCGAGGCACAGCCAGGGCCCAGGGGTCAAGTTTGGAGTGGGGTATAGCTGGGGCTTAGGGGTTGGGCCAGAGCTCAGAGGTGTGGTCTGGGGATAGGGTGCTGGGGCATGGTCTGGAGTGGGGTGGAGCCTGGGGACGGGGCTAGAGCTCAGAAGAACATATAGGTCAGAGGGCATCTGCAGGGTAATAGCTTGGGCCAACTCTTGGGAATATGGCAGGAGGGGTACTCTGTGTGTGTGTGACCTGTGTGAGGGGTGGACCTGAGAGCAGTCAGGGCTAGGGGCGTGGCCTCAGGCCTATAGGCTAGGACCTTGGAAGGACGACCTGGAAGCCTAGGGATTTGGCTGTGGGGGTGGGGGTTCAGCGGGGCTTGGAGACTTGAGGGGTCCTGTGGGGGATGGGGTGTGGCTAAGATTTGCCCAGGAGGCCTGTGGGCTGTCTGAGGAGCTGGGGCTGGGGCCTGTGGTGCGTGCAGTCAGGACTTGGGAGCTTGTAGCTGGCCTAGTGTGGGGAGTAGCCAGGGAGCCTGGATCTTAGCCCAACCCTAGGTTAGGTGTGGCCAGCATATTTCTGGACGGTCCTTTGAGCTCTCTTATCGGGGGTTGGTTCCTCCTCCCTCCCTCCCTCTGTTTCCTCCTGTGGTGTGCAGGGCCCTGATCCAGGTTCTAGGCCCCAGACTCTGGACCGTGCTGTTAATAAGAATAGTAACTGCACCCCTTCATTGTGACCTCTCACCACATCCTTGTACCTCCACTGCTGCACGGTCCTCTGAACCCACACCAGCTTCCCTCAGCCCCACTCTTCTCCTTGTGGCACAGCCTCAGAGAACATCCCAGAAATCCCATTCTCCCTAGCTCCAGATTCTTCCACGGCTCCCCAGTGCCCTTGGAAAAAACCCACCCTCCTTGAGGGCCCCAGACCCCTGTGGTCCTGCCGGTCCAGCCATGTAGGCCTCCTCATTGTGCCCCAAACATGCCAAGCTGCTCCCACCTCAGTCCTGACAGGGGCTCACTAGATTCCTGCCTTGCTGGGTTAGTATTCTCTGGAGGGTGGGAGGAGGGTGACAGGGTGTCAACTCTGCATCGCAGCTATGTAGGCCGGAAGCGGATGCAGGTGGAGCACCCCGAGAAGGCCGTGCCCCATGTGAGGAACCTGGTGGAGGCCGACTACTCCTACTGGACACTGGCCTACGTGATCTCCCTGCAAGGCGCCCGCAAGCTGCTGGCCGCCCAGCCACTCTCCAAGATGCTGCCCGTTGACGAGTTCCTGCCGGTCATGTTCGACAAGCACCCAGTGTGAGGGCGGGTTGCTGCGGCCAGGCAGGCGGGGGTCTCACTGTGCAGCTGTCCCACAGGGGCGGGGTGTGAGGCTCTCAGACCCCCAGGATCGTGCCTTTTCCTCTGACCACTTCCTCTGTGCGTGCCCTCCACCTCTCGCTCCATTTTAACCCCCCCCATGTGTCTCAGTCTGTCCCCTCCCACTCCTCCCTTCATCTGTCCCTTACCCCGACCCACTGCTGTCTTTCACTCCCTTCCCCCAGGTCCAAGTACAAGACCCACTTCTCCCCCCGCAACCTGCACGCCTTCTCCGTGGAGCCTCTGCTTGTGTATCCCACTCACTACACAGGGGACGACGGGTACGTGAGTGACACAGAGACCTCGGTCGTGTGGAACAATGAGCATGTCAAGACTGACTGGGACCGTGCCAAGTCTCAGAAGATGAGGGAGCAGCAGGCACTGAGCCGAGAGGCCAAAAACTCAGACGTGCTGCAGTCCCCACTGGACAGTGCCGCCCGGGACGAGCTCTGAGGGGCAGCCACTAATGCACCAGAGCAGCCTCTGGACGCTTGCTGGGGACAATAGTGCCCCCGTGGGCCCCTGGCAGTCCACGGAGGACTCTCCGTGCTGGGTGGTGCCAGCCAGCTTGTGCTCAGTGATCATGTGCACGCAGGCAGCATTAATGGAGTGCCTACTGTATGCCACGAATAGTATTTGGCCCTGAGAGATTGGGTGGGAACAAGCCAGCATTCATCTCTCTATGTGCCTGACATTTTTTAAGCATTGACTGTGTACTGGGTTCTTGTGCGATGGCCATGAATGAGGCATAATTATTTCCTCAGTGATGATTCAGTCATCAAGCATTTATTGATCCCCCTCCCCAAATCAGGCACTAGTGAGACATATTCATTTTTTAAAAATTAATTTAAGTATTTATTGAGTGCCTACTGTATGTTGGGCACTATTTCAGGCTCTGGGAATATTGAGATAAACAAGACACTTTGATTTATTCAAACACATATCATGCACCTACTATTAGCCTGGTACTGGGACACGAAACTTCTTACTGACTCAGTGCTTTTATTGAATGCCTGCTGTGTGCCAGGAGCTGAACTGGGTGTGGGGGATGGAGATACACAAGGTGCTTTTCACGCTTAATTGGTTTCTTCCCCACACATCTGAAGGGCACCTCCTGTGCGCCAGGCATTAGTGATACAAAAAAATATGACAGCTGTTCTGACAGCATTCGATCATTGACCTGTGTACTGGGCCACAGAGATGGCCAAAAAGTGTCCGTTCATTTCTTCATGCATTAGGCAGCTATGGCGTGCCTACTGTGTACCAGACATTGTGGACCCCCAATGGGGTTAGAGAATGGTTGGGTCTGAGTCTTATTCGTCCCTCAGTCACCTGAGCTATGTGCACACCACCACCCAGGAGGGAGGGTGGCTATTCTCTCACCGGAAGCTGCTGCTGGTCCCAATAACCACACGGGGCGTTTGCAGGTTCCTGCACCTCACCCCCCTGGAGGGGGTGGGGATGAAGGTGGGGGCTGGGCCTCCCCTACCCATCCCTGGTCCTGTTTGCTTGCCTCCCAGGCCTGCATCTCAGGTGTGGCCACTGCTTGCTCAGTGGCATTCTCTCTCCAAGCCTTCGGTGGGCTCAGCTGCACTGCACTGGGGTGCTCCCTGCAGCTTGGGCAGGATGTTCCCCAGCCCAGGCCGGAGGACTTGCTGTTCCCTGGGGCAGAAACCAATGTCACTTCGGGCCAGTGGTGCTTGACTCACTTAGGGATAGATTCTGCTTGCTGGGTCTGATCCTGGATAACTTACTTATTTTTTTATTAAATGTGCCTGGTTGGTTTTACAGAAGTCTGTGTTCTGTTCTTGGTCCAGTGCTCTGCTCACTGCCAACACACCACTCCCAGTCCCTGTCCTCATTCCTGGCCAAGATGTGGGAGGGAGCCAGGTGCTGGAGAGAAGCTGAAGTGGGAGTGAGTGTGGGTGAGGGGGCAGTGAGAGGCCTGTGGCCCAGCCTGTCCCCTAAAGCATCCCCAAAATAGCCCAGGGACCGATGGCCAAGTTAGCTGCAGGAATGCTTCAGGTGATGGAATACAGAGGGAGCCTTTTATGTTTTGGAATCCCCAGAAAATAGACCCTACGATGAGGATTTGGAAGCCCAGATGGAGGTGGAGGTGTGCGACGAGGAAGAAGGAACTGTGGGGGCACCAACAAGCAGTCAGGAGCCTGGGGACCTCAGGGCAACAGCCTCGAGCAGGCATCAAATCCACCCCAGGAATTTGAATTTTCTGTGTCAAATACTTAAGATTTCTCAAGATTCTTAAGCCCTTAGAGTGTGTGGGCATATACCTGAGGCATTTACAAAATAACACTGATTGTGATCCTTGTGGAAAAATTAGGACATACAGCTAAGCAAACTAAAAAAGCAAAATGAAGTCACATGTCCTCAAAGACAATTAACATTTTTCAAAAGAGGATCATGTGCCCTGGCTGGTATGGCTCAGTGGATGGAGCATCATCCTATAACTGAAAGGCTGCAGCTTTGATTCCTGGTCAGGACACGTACCTGGATTGCAGGTTCATCCCTGGTCTGGACCTGTATGATCCTTGATCGTGGCGCAGATGCTTCTCTTGCATTGATGTTTCTCTCTCCCTTCCTCTCTAAAAAAGCAAATGAAAATATCCTTGGGTGAGGATAAAAAAAGAGGGTCATGTTGCATAAACCCTGCTGCAACTTGCTTTCTTTTCACCTATACAACACTATTTCATAAACACGGGATCAATTTTCTTTTAAAATTTAACAACATATTTTAGACCTTCTAATCCACTCAGATGTCTACCAGTTCTTTTGGGTTGTAACACACTATTCTGTGGTGGGGTGGATCACCATTTTTTTGACCATTCTGGTTAGAGAACATCACAGCTTGCAGTGAACAGTGACATATACATCTTTGCTGCTGGAGTTTTTAAAAAATATTTATTTACTTTTTAGAGAGGGGAAAGGAGGGAGAAAGAGAGGGAGAGAAACATTGATGTGGGAGAGCTACATCTATCAGTTGCCTCTTGCACGCCCCCAACTGGGGACCTGACCTGCAACCCAGGCATGTGCCTTGACGGGATTCGAAACAGCTACCTTTTGGTTCACAGGTCAGTCCTCAATCCACTGAGCCACACCAGCCAGGGCTCTTTGCTGCTGGAATTTTTATTTCAATTGGATAAATTGATAAACAGTAGAGGCCACCATAATTATTTCTCTTGTTAACTCTTCACCCTCCTCCAGGGTGGATGATCTGAGGTTAGTAACCAGTCCTCTCTTATGGGGCATTGGAGTTGATTCTCATGTGTTACAGTTACATGTGTTTCCAAATCTTATTTTAACCCATTGGATTCGAACTGGGAGTGATTTGGTCCCTCGGGGACATTAGGCGATGTCTGGAGATATTCCTGGTGATCGTGACTTGGGTGCGTGCTATTGTTATCAAGACAGAAGCTAGAAGGCAGCTACACATTGTACAGGGCACAGCAGCCCCATAACAAAGAACGATCAGGCTCCAAAAGCCCACTGTGCCAGTGCTGAGAATCTCTGCACCCAATACCATTCAGCCTCTTGGGGACATGAGTCTCTACAAGGGTCTTCTTTGTGGTATGAAGTAGTTTGCTTCAAAATGCCTCATTGAAAACATAGATTCACAGGCTCTGCCTCCAGACTGAAGGGTTAGACGCTGATTGGTAGTGCCTGGGAATCTGAATTTAATTTTGAACACCCCTACCCTCACATCTAATGATCCAACTCAGATCTTTTCTCTCTTAACCTCCAGGAGAGGCGTATCTTTCCTTTTGTAATGTTCCATATATATAGTATTTTAATGTTATTTTTCATTGAAAGGTGATTCCTGTTAATGTAAAAAACCTTCAGTTGGCCCATTGGCTTATTGTCCTAGCTTGCTATGGCTGCAATAACAAGTTTCCACAAATTCAGTGACTTAAAGTGACACACACTTATTTTTGTGTGGTTCTGGAGGCCAGAAGTCTGAAATCATTGTTACTGGGCTACAGTCAAGGTGTCCGCAGGCTGGTTTCCTTTGGGACGATCTAGGGGGGGAAGCGGTGTTCTTGCCTCTTCCACCTTCTGAGAACTGTTAGCACTCCTTGGCTCATGACCCCTGCCTGCATCACTCTACCCTTTTGCTTCCACCATCACATCTATTCTTTTTTTTAATTGCTTATAGAGAGGAAGAGAGAGAGAGAGAGAAACATCAGTGTGAGAGAGAAGCATCAATGGGTTGCTTTCTGTACACGCCCAGACTGAGGACTGTAGGTGCCTATACTGGGGATCGTATGCACCTAGACCAGGGATCAAACCCACAACCTTTCAGCTATGGGATGACACTCCAACCAACTAAGCCACATCAGCCAGGGCATAATATCTATTTCTTTATCTGACCTTCTTTCATTCCTCTTGTAAGGAACCCTGTGACTGATTACATTTAGGGCCAATATAATAATCTGGAATAATCTCCCCGTCATCTTGAGATCCTTAATTTAGTCCCATGTGCAAAGTTCCTTTTGCCATTTAAAGTAACATTCACAGGTTCTGGCAATAAGACATGGGTATCTTGGAGGAGGGTGCACTGTATAATCTACTACATTCATCCTCAAAATAACTACAATTGTCTGGCTCCATGGATGTATCATAACAGTTATGGTGGGAAAGAGAAACCACTTGAGGTCTTCCAACAGGAAAGGATTCAATATAGGAAATTCACAAGGACTCAATTCTGCTGTTGTAGCATGAAAGCAGCCACAGACTGAATTGAATGAATGAGTGTGGTTGTGAGTTAATAAAATTTCATTTATAAAAGCATGCAGTGGGCCAGATGTGGCCCGGGGGCTGTAGTTTGCCAGGTTCTGGTGCAAAAGATCAGGACCTGGGCTGGTCCTGTAGAAACAATTTTTATAGAACTAACTCATCAAAGGAACTGAGACTCTCCACAATCTTTTTTTTTAAGATTTTTTTTTTTTTTTTTTAGAGAAAAGGGAAGGGAGGAAGAAAGAGGGGGAGAGACATTGATGCATGAGAGAAACATCCACCATCCACCGGCTGCCTCAAGCACGCCCCCAATCGGGGACCAGCCCACAACCCAGGCATGTGCCCTGACTGGGAATTGAACCTATGACCTTTCAGTCCACAGGCCAGCTCTCAATCCACTGAGCCACACCAGCCAGGGTTCCATAATCTTTGATGTGAAGCCAGGGGGCTTCCAACTTCAGGCACATACTCCATATTGTAATGGGTTATTTTTTACTCTTTGCCATCTTTTGCGTTTTACCTCAGTGGCAGGTTATTTTTTGCTCACGTATCCTAGCAACCTTGAGCCCCCTTTTGTTAGCTGACTCTAGCTGTTATCTGGCTACCCCAAGGACATGAGAATAGTGTCCGGCCAAGTATTTATCAGCTGAAGTTCCTTCTAAATTAGAAAGTATGTATATATGTAGTTTCTCACGCCTGTGTAGTTTTTTTCTCTTTTGTTGTTATCTAGTTACCCCAAGGACATAGGAATAGTTCTGTTGCCTTTAAAAACCTTTTAGTCTGTAAGGCGGGGCGGCTCTCCCATCTTCTGCTTCTGAAAGTGGGAAGACCCGTCCCTGGCCAGGTAAATAAACGCCATAAATTTACTTCTAAATTGTCTTGTGTCCTCTTTGCTCGCTAATGCTCCATAACAATATCTGTGATTTAGAAATAGGATCCACACTGCTTTTCAATGCCCACCAAGGCTGGCTGCTGGCAGAGTGAAGGGGAAGAAAAACCAAGATAGCGCCAGTTCCTTCTTCCTTCTAAAGCCCCACTGGCGCCTCCAGCTGGTGGACCCAAACACATGCCTGCCGACATGGAAGTCTGAGCATGGCAGCAGCTTTGCAGCCTCTGCCCAGAAAGGGTTTGGGTGGGGACATGGGCTGCTGTCTACCTACCACTTCCTTCTCATTTATTACTGTACAGTATGGGGAATAGTAAAAATATGTAATTGTAGGATGCATAATCATAGAAGCTATTACATATAATTGCAGGATTAGGAGCAGAGCAATTATTATGCAATATAACAAATTTTGTAATGAAATTAATTTTACAGAGCTCATGAATCATATAATTGTGTTACACCCTCCAGAAAACTGAGTGTGAGTCTTGTTGACATTGGGTGATCCTGACGTGTGGTGTAATGAAAAGGTATGAATAAATAGGGGTGGGATTAGGGTAGATTAAGGGGGTGGGATCAAGAGTGGAGGATGGGGTGAGGCTGGGGCTGCTGGTTCCTGTGAGAGTAGAGGGTGGGGTGAGTGGGAGGATGGTGCTGGAGTTAGCCTAAGGTTGGGAGAAGTGAGGAGGGGAAGCTGAAGAAGAATTGATTAGGTCAAGGGGTTGACATATTATGGTCCATGGACCAAATCTGGCCAGCCACCTGTTTTTGTTGTTTTTAAATTGATTTAAAATTCAGATAAAATAAAATTAGCCATATTCAAGTATACGATCTCGTGGCATTTAGTATATGTATGTTGTTGTTCCACCATGAGAACTATCCAATTCCAGAATTTTTTCCTCTTCCCAAACTGAAACTCTGTCCCCATTAAACACTGACTCCCCATCCCCCTTTTCATTCCACTCTCTGTCTCTGTGAATCTGATTCCTCTATGGACCTTATTTAAGTAAAATCACACAGTATTTCTCCTTTTGTGTCTGGCTTATTTCATTCAGCATAATGTCTTCAAAGTTCATCATGCTCTAGCAGGTGTCAGAATGTCCTTCCTTTTTAAGGCTGAATAATATTTTATTGTATGGTTGGACCATATTTCATTTATCCATTCATTGTTCAGTGGATATTTGGGTTGCTTCCATCTTTTGGCTATTGTTACTAATGTTGCTATGAACATGGGTGTGCAGGTATCTCTTTGATACTCCGCTTTCAATCCTTTCAGGTATATATACCCAGAAATAGAATTCCTGGATAACATGGTAATTCTATTTTTAACTTTTTGAGGAACCTCCATACTGTTTTCCACAGCAGCTGCACCATTTTACATTCCCATGAACAGTGCACAAGGGTTCCAATTTCTCCACATCCTTGCTAACACTTTTTAAAAATAGTAGCCATCCTAGGCCCACATGGGTGACTGGGAGGCTCCCCACTTCCCCCTTCCCCTTTCCTCCTTCCCCCTTCCCCAATTAAAAAAAAAATAGTAGCCATCCTGATGGGTGTGAGGTGGAATCCTCAATTTCTTAATCCTTAGTTTCTGCTTACTAGTATTGTTTTTAAAGATTTTATTTATTTTTTAGAGAGGGGAAGGGAAGGAGAAAGGGAGAGAAGCATCGATGTGCAAGAGATACATCTATCAGTTGCCTCCTGTGCACCCCCAACAGGGGACCTGGCCCACAACCCAGGCACGTGCCCTGACTGCGAATCAAACCAGCTACCTTTTGGTTCATAGTCCAGCACTAAATCCACTGAGCCACACACCAGCCAGGGCTTATTATTTTTCAATTTTTATTTGTTTTATTTTTAATCCTCACCCAAGGATGTTTATTGATTTCAGACAGAGAGAAAGGGTGAGAGAGATACCGATGTTAGAAACATCGACTGGTTGCCTCCTGTATGCACCCTAACCAGGGACTGAGCCCGCAACATTTTGGTGTATGGGATGACCCTTCAATTAACTGAGCTGCCTGGCCAAGGCTATTTTTTTATTAATCACACTTATGTATCCTTAAATTATATTTATGGATGTATCTTGTGGGGGTAAATATGTATAACTAGTTTTTGAGCTTTATAAATGTGGTGTCATGTTCTCTTTTTTCACTCAGCATCACACTTCTAAGACTCCTGTGTCATTTGTCAGAGAAGAATCTCACTCATAGAGAATGGCAGACATACACCTGTTCCTGGTCCGTAGGCGACTCAGAGGATCAGAGCAAGATGGTTTGTTTCTCACAGCACAGCAAGCAGCATGTGCCTTGGTCACCAAGCTCCACGGGTGACAGGATGGACCCCACATACTGAGGGGCACAGGGCCAGGGGATGAACATATTTTGTAGCCAGCAGCAAACAAGCCAGTTCCCCTGTCAGGAAGTGAGCAGTTATGCAGAAGATACACTGCATGGCCCACCTGTCTCACTATGAAAACTGCTGGGTCTCAGGGAAGATAAAGTCTGTGGTCTGGCACAGTCACCAAGAACGTTCAGTGACACTCAAGGCTCTCCTTTCTGGCATCATGCAGACAGCTGTAGTCCATCTTTTTATATCTATATAATATTCTTGTGTGAAAATACTGTGACAGTGAGGCTGCTTCCAGTCTTTTTGCCCATGTGCAAGTCTTGAGGGTGGAATTGCTGAGTTGTGGGTAACCCCTGTGGTTTAGCCGGTTTGCTCCACTTTTAGCCCTTTTTGCTTTTATTTGCAACTAAAAGTACTCGTGGAAAACTCACTCCCAATCATGGATCCCATGGCCCGACTCTGGCCACTCAAATACTGAAACAGCCCAGATCTTAGGAGTCCCTGCATTTACCACGAAAACCCTGAGCTGAGTGCGACTGTTCCCGCCCCCCTGGTGGGATGGAGGGTCAAAACAAATTAAATTTAGTTGCAGAAAAATGAAGTTTCCGTTCTTTGCATCTCTGAATTTATAAAATGTGATTCTCACCCACTACATCAAAACAAAACAATTCCAGACAAACATGAATTTGGGGTTGGGGGGGTAGTGTCCCTAGCTTTTGTGTCCTAACTTGCCCAAGCTAAGAGCAACTGCTGCCCCATGTCCCTGATTCAAATTATGACTCTGCCCCTTCCACAAAAATCTCACCTTTCCGGAATTCAGTTTTACTGCCCTGATTTGGGGCAATGCTACATGTGGGTAAGTTGGTTAGTGGACAGGAAGCATGTTCAACAGCATCAGAACACAGTAGGTACTATGTGAGTATTTTTGCATTTCTGGGGATGCAAAGCCACCACCATGGGTCTGAGGCTGGGTACTTTTTCTTTTTTTTAATGTCTGCTGTTAATAAAATATTTTTACAGAGACCAAAAAGTCAGAATAGTGCAAAACATCTCAACATCATGCATTCATGACCACTTTTCATGGTTTTAAACATTTGTTCCAAGTCACATATTTACAGAGAAATGGGGGCACCTGTGCAGATGCTGGACCAACAGGATGGAATTAAAAGTGTTTTGATTTCACATTTGCAATCACATGCTAAGAGAAGGTGTGTAGAGAAAGAACCTCTGGACTGGGGGGCAGGTTTCAAGGTCAGAGGGGCAGGGCCAGGGGTGGGCTCTGAGCCCACCCTACCCTACTGTGTGGCTGTGGATGTATAGGGAACCCTATGCCTGTGGCCTGTGCCTCTAAAGAGCCACTATGGCTGGGTAGCGGTGAGGGGATGGAAGCGGGTTTTACTCAACACCATCAACTTGATTTCTCTCTTTAAAAAAAAAAAAAAGGCAGAGAAAAGCAACACGTCAGCGAAGACAACTTTGGTCCTTAACAATTCATAGGAAAGGATGTTCAAGGGACAGATAGGATTGTGATACAAACCAAGTCTCCAGCAAGCGCCCCTTTGTCTGCACCCAGACAACAGCCTGTGGTGACTCCAGGATGTCCCTGCTCTGCCCTACCCCTCAGTGTCCTCATCTGCAAGAT
Source organism: Furipterus horrens (assembly GCF_987537825.1). Taxonomy (NCBI): domain Eukaryota; kingdom Metazoa; phylum Chordata; class Mammalia; order Chiroptera; family Furipteridae; genus Furipterus; species Furipterus horrens. Next base: position 47,445,838 of record NW_028327180.1, read on the forward strand.
GGACAGCGCAGGGGGTGAGGGTGGAGGACAGTAAGGTCTCTGAGGTCCCAAGGATTTCCAGTTGGGTGATAAGTATTTTTTGCATCTCTGATGGGGGCATGATGAGGGTTCAGGCTCTGGTGCCTGAGTCGAGAGACAGGGGCCATGGCCAGGTACCTCCTCATTTTAGGTAAATCCTTCTAGGTGAGACTAGTGAGGGATAGAAGAGTGGGTCCCTTTTCCTCTAGCTCCTCAATTTTGCCATTTCTCCCATCTCCGAGTTTCCCCATCTCAGGGTCTCTCTCTGTTCCCACTGGGGTGTGATCTCACTCTCCCAATTTCTTACCTTCTTTGTCTGTGTCCTTCCCCTATGTCTCTGTCCCTCTTTGGGAGGGAATTGGCTCTGTCCAAAATGTCCTTCAATGTCACACTCCTCTACCTTATCAGGGACCCACTCTACTTCATTCTTTCCCTGATCCCATGGAAAACTGGAGCCAGCTCCTGCCAGGAAGTGAGGCCCACTGCAACCTTGAGATGCCACCAGGGTTCAGAACCCTGACCACCCCAGGAAAAGTGGCCAAAGCATAGAGGTGTCATCCAAGGTTGGGCATGGCACACACTTGCCAGGTGGACTTAGGAAAAGATCTGCTCCTCTTTTGAATCTTCTTCCAATACAGAACCTTCTCGATTTCAAATCCTTCCAGCTCCCTGGATTCCCCTCCTGTCTCTTCCATGTCCCTCTTGTCCTCCCATCCCTCTGTGTCTTGTGATTCAGCCACAATGTGGCTGGAATGTGTGTGCCCAGATCTGTGTGGAAGGGGAAGGCTGATAAGGGATTGTTATAGACGGACACACATGGATGTGGGGATACACAGATATATCCCCCAAGGCATAATTCAGCTAGGCATACCCTGTTTCATCTCTGCTCAGTGTCTGTGGGCCTTGAGAGGCCTCAGACCCCATTCTGGGGACAACAGAGCCTGTCACAGACACCTCCAGTCCCATGGCTTCTAGGACAGCGGGTGGTAAGTCCTGAGGGGGAGCAGTTACAATTTTCTACAAGAAAAGATATTTGTAATGAATTTTGAGGATTTAGAGTTCTCTGGGAAAAGAGGGAGAAAATTTCTAAAGTCCATGCCTGGCCTGGTGCTGGGGAACCCTACACTATCCCCCTCTAGTTTCCCGTGCCTTGCTGTTCTTTCCTGTCTGGAGAATTCTGGCAGAGGAAGAAGAGGTGGGGGTGGGGCTGGATCCAGGGTATCCCAAATCCTCACTTATGTTGGCGGGTGGTCAAGAGTTCTCCTACAGGGTCCTAGTGGAAAGGGCTGAGGGCAGCCAGAGGTGGGAGGGGGCAGCTGCGGGAGCCTTGGCCCATCACCCCTATCCATTGTTGGTTGGGGGACATCCCCTGAAGGGGGTTAGCAGCAATGGGGAGCTCTGTTGGGTCACCCTTGGATGGGGCACACAGGCCAAAGGGACTGGGGAGAAGGCGTGACACTGGGACCCACAGCAACTATCAGTTTTGCCATCTGTCAAATGGGTGGGTTGAACTCTGATATGAAGACTGGGCATGGTGGGGGTGGGGTGGAGTTAAGAGGTGAAAAAAACCCATAGGTTACTGCGGGTGCCCCAGAGCCGTTCCCTGGGCCTTCAGGGTTTGGGCGCCCGAGGGCGCATGTGCTTTTGAAATCCCATCTTCGTCCCTCTTCCCGTTTATCCTTTGCACAAACATAAAAAGGGACTTCGGTCTTCCAAGGCCCTCCAGCTACTATCCTAGTCCCTCCAGCTCCCAGACCACCACAGACCACCCACACCTTGCCCCGGGCCCGCCCCTTAAGAGTTCCAAACTTGGCAATTGGTCTTGGGCCCCAGGGTTGGGGACCCATCTTATGGCTTTTCCATGGGACAGGAGGCAGGGGACCAGAGCTGTGAGGCCTGGCCTCCTCCATAAGGGGCGGGGTTCTCCCATCCTAGCTTGAAAGGCAGCGCAGGTTCTGCGGCCCTTTTCCGGAGATGAGAGGGTGGGGCATCGCCCATTCACAATTCCCCAGAGCCGGAAGCTAAGTCAAGGGCGCGGGTGCAGACCACTCTGCGCAAAACCCGGAGGCTTGCACTCAGGAAGATCCCAGTACACAGGCCCCACCCCGCCCCCTCTGCGCATGCGCAGTGCTGGTCACCCCACGTCCCCAGCGCTAAGGCGCAGGCGTGGCACCACCCTCCTCAGCGGAGCGCGTGTCCGACTTCAGCTTGACGAACTCCTTGGCTACCTCATCGTTGCTGCGCTGCGACAGGATACGCAGCACCGTGAGGCCCGTGTCGTCCATGTGGATGCGGCGGCCGAGGGGCAGCCAGCAGGCGGCGCTCCCGCGCTGGACTAGTTCACGCAACTGCAGCACGGCCAGCCCCACTGTGCGGTCCTCCCGGGCAAAGCAGTAGTCTTTGACGCACACCTGCAGCTCGTAGCACTCTGGGCCCGCTTCCGCACTCAGCGTGCTGCACAGAGCGAGAAGTCAGGGCAGTTCCAGCCCACCAGCCAGCACCACCCTTACCGATGACCCCGCCCCACGCCAGCCCCTCCCACCTCTACCCCATGACTGGCTTTACAGCCCTTGGCTGGGCCATGTCCACACCACCACCACCACCAAGGAATGTCCCTGCCATGTCTCTCTTCCTTCCATTCTGCTCCCCACCCAACAACACTCCACCAGCCTGGCCAAATCATATTCCTATCGCAGGTGATCCTTACCCCAGAGTACCCTGGCTAGGCCATGCTCCCACCACTCTGATACCCCATCTCCACACCCGTAATGGGCGGAGCTGCTGCCCTCACTATCCTGCTGCTCCAGATAGTACACCCAGAAGCTCCATTACCCGGATCCCACCTGAACGCATGTTCTCCCCTTGATGTGGCCCCTCCCCATGTTCCCTAGTCCACTCATTTTATCCCCAATATGCCCTCCAGATCCGACCCTGCCCTGATACCTCACCACAACTCTCCCTGCTCCCCCGGCTACATCCCTAGTGAAGCTGGCTCCTACCCCTCAGGTGATCTGCCCTGATGCTGGATAATGAAGGGCCCCTCACTTTGGCCAAGCCCACACCACTCCTTAACATCCCCCTCTCAGGCTGTACTCCTAGCCCTTAAGTACTCCAGCCCACCCCAGGAGGCCTATTTCCCCGCCCACTAGGCCCTGTTCTTGCTCCTTAGCATTTTGTCAGGTGACCTGCTACTCCAAAGTCCTCTGGCCCTCTTCTAACACGACTGATCTGCTGTTGTCCCTCAGGAGACTCCAACTCTCCTGACCTCTGATGCTCTCTGCACTTCTGTCCCCCAAGAACAGCCCCCAACATTACTCTGCCCAGTGAGATTCACACCTCACCCAAAAATATACACCATCCCCACCCCAGGTAATCCCTTTGTACACCCTGATCAGATTTATTTATGTACCCCCAGGGTCTGTCCTCTCTAGACACCAGATGCCTTGACCAAGCTCACAGTTGCCGACCAGGAAGCCCTATCCAGGTGTGACCCTACTCCCACACCCTGGACTAAGCCACACTCCACTCCTGCCCTCTGCAGCAGAATCCTCCAGATGATCTGCCCCAACAGACCTGAGAAGGCTCAATGCTTACTTCATGAGTCCTCACCCCCACACTCCTTAACCAGAGTCTCCAGCCCCAGAAATGGCCCTGACCAACACATCCCTCTGACCAGACTCCCTCTCACCTTCACAAGCCCTCATCATGATGTTATATCACACTCGATGCCACTCCCCCAGACCTGCCTGCCCTCAAGGTGGTCAAATCCATCCTGGTGTCCCCTCACTGATGTCACTCCTGCACTAAATTGCTTCTATTCCCAGCACCCCCATCTAGGACGTGACCCCTCGCATTCCTGTGCCCATGAACCACTGGCCCGTCAGACATCCCTCCTGCTTAATGGGCTGAGGTTAACCCAGTAAATGCCCTCTCTCCAGGGCACCCCAGACTCACAATTGGAAGCTCTCATTGTACTTGGGGGCCCAGCTGTTGTTCTTGGATTTGGTGGCGAACTTGCGTTTCTTGTCGCTGAGATGGGGCCCAATGATGTTGACCTCGATGAATGGCCGGAAAATGCCAGAAGTCTGCCACTTGAGGTCATTGGCAGCCACCACTATTGGAGGAAGTGGAGGGTAAGATCGGTCAGATTCCCTCAGAATGGGGCTGATTTTCTAAGCCTATCTTAAAGACTATATTTCCCAGCATGCTTCTGTAGCTAAGTGTGGCCATGTGACTAAGTTCTGGACAATGAGATGTGAGAGGAAGTGATGTTACAACTTCCTGGTTGTGGCTTGAAAGGGGAAATGCCTTAAACTTCTCTTTCGTTTAGCTGTGGGCTAGGATACTGGTCAGCTGGAGTTCTTTGGGATCTTATGGAGGGCGAAAACACATTAGGAATGAACGTGCAATGAAAGATGGCCTGGATCTCCAACACTGTGATGCCGAGGCATCAGCTCTGGGATGACTGTCCTTGGGAGTCACCTTAGAGAAAAATGTTTTCTATCTGTTTAAGCCACTGTTATTTTAGGCCTTGGCTAAAATAGACCAATCTGTGTTCTAATTAACAAAATAAAAGCCAACAAAAGGATAGCAGAGCTGAGAGATGGAGAAAGCAGAACTGAGTTCTGTAACATTGTTTACAGTCCTGGATTGATTCATGCTGAAGGTGATTTACTTCTAGAATTTTCAGTTTTATGAAAACATTTTTTTTTTTTTTAAATGGAACAAGTTTTTCTTGCTTACGCCAAGAGTTTGGTTTCTGTTTTAGAACCTAATACATCCTGGCTGAGGCACTCCCCTTGCCACCTCAGGCTGCTCACCTTTCACTGTGACCTTGTGTTCACCGGTTCCTGGATGAGTGAAGAGCTCAACGTGGAGGGAGACTTCACCTACAGGGTCTTCTACACCAGAGCCTGGGTGAGGCAGGGGAGGATGTTTGGTGTCAGCTCCATTCTTTCTCGCCCACCAGAAGGGACTTGGACTGCCTCCCACCTATGACGTGCTGGCAGCACCAGGTCAACAGCCCTGACAGGGTGGCACTGAGGATTGGCTGGGGTAGTAGGTACTCTTGGGGAGACAAAGAATCCAGGACTCTGGTCTTTCATTAACTTGCTGTGTGATCCCGAGTGGATCTCTTAAGTTCTCTGAGCCTAATGTGTCTGCCTCCCACTTTTCTCTTTCTCTTGACCAATCATGAGGTCAAAACTCAGTCTTCAGCCCTCGCTGGTATGGCTCAGTGGATTGAGTGCCGGTCTGCGAACCAAAAGCCTGCTAGTTTGATTCCTGGTCAGGGCACATGCCTGAGTTGTAGGCCAGGTCCCCAGTTGGGGGTGTGTGAGAGATCAATGCATCTCTTGCACATTGCTATTTCCCTCCCTTTAAAAGTAAATAAATAAAATCTTTAAAAAACACCTCAGTCTTCATCTGCTACACCATCTCAGCAGCATCTGACGCTCTGACTTCCTGTGCCTCAGTTTTTCCTCTTGGTTGCAACAATGCCACACTCTCTTAAGTTCCTGTCCTACACACTAGTCACTCCTCACCCTCTTTTATCACTTTCTCCTCCTTTGTCAATCCTCAAACTGTTGGGGCACCCTGTACCCCAGGCCTTGACCTCCTTCTTTGTCTTCACTTCCTAAGTACTGATAAATTAGAAGATCTCACCAAACATGTATAAATGACCCATGGACATGGACAACAGGGTGAGGATTGACTGTGGGAGTAGGGGGTGGGCAGGGCAGGGGAGAGCAACCAGGGAATAATTGGGGAAAATATAAAAGAACAACAATAAAAAAATAAAATAAAATTTAAATTCTTTGAGTATTTGAGGTAGGGGGAGGAGAAGATCCCACCAGCTCTACCTTCACAATACGACCAGAATCTTACCTACCTCCCTGGCCTCCAGTCTCCACCCTGACCCAGCCCCCTCATTGCACTCCTGGACTATTGCAGTAGACCCCTCCCTGTCTTCCTGCATCCACCTCTGAGCCTCTCTCAATACACCAGCCAGAGAAAACATATTAAGTTAGATCACATCCTTTCTTTGCTCAAAACCTTTCCATCTCACTCAGAAGTGATTGAGTCCTTTTTGTGACCTAAGAAGTCCCTCTCCATATTTCTCGCTATTACCCCTCCTGCCTCTCTTCCCTCCTCTCTCTCTCTTGCTAATTCTGCTCCAGCCACAGGGACTTCGTCTTTTATTTGCCCTATCTCCACACCATTCCTCTTCTAATAGAAAATCCCAATCTTCCATTGAAAAATGCCCCCACCCTCACCTCAGACCTTGTGGCTCCCACGTCAGAGCATTCCTTGCCCATGGCTGCAGTGATTGGCTGAGGGATGGTCATGTGACTCAAACTGGAACTGGCCTTGGGACTTTGGCTGTAAGTGTTAAAAAAAAGAGTCTCTCTTGCTGGTGCTAAGCTGGCAAGGCTGTCTCTGCCCTGTGAGGGGAGAGGATACCCAACGGAGGTCTCAGTAGAGACCAATGACCACTGGAACTGTAGAAGGCTGGATCCAGCTATTCCTGATGCTAACGCAACTCCTAATCTGTTGGTCCCAGAACCAACAAATTCTCTTCTCTGCTTGAGTCAGGGTGAGGCGCACTTGTTTCTGGCCAGCACAAGCATCCTGATTGGTTTTACTGAGGTTCATTGAAGTGCAGCTTAAAAACTTTTGTCCCCATCCCTCCCTCTGTGACTCTGGAAAGGACATCCTGTGGAGCCTGGGGACCTGTGACCGCCAGCACGCCCACCAGGTCCCCACCAGGTCCCTCACCAACCCCCCAGGAAGCTCCCCACACCTGGAGCACCCCATGCATGGGAGAGGAACAGGAGGAAAGTTGGGAGTGGGGGTGGGGAAGGAGAACAGGTCAGTCCAAGGTTGATTCAGGTCACTTGAGCAGGGAAGGAAGTGACTGAGGCTCAGGGGGCACAGAAGCCTGCAGACCCCCAGCACCCTAGTACTGGGGCGTACACCCCCATCTTCGCTGTTACGCAGGCCACTTTCCTAATCATCTCAAGCTCTCACTCCCTCGTTCCCCCACCAGTCACATGCTCAGCCTCACCTCCCCCACCCCTCCAGGCTGATGCTTCATTGCAAGCTCAATCCGGGCCAGACTGAGGGTGCCAGGGGGAAGTCAGACAGTGGTGGGAGGGGTGAGGGGTCAGACCAAGGCCAAAGCTAGTAAGAAGGGGGAAGGGGGCAGTGCTGGGCGCCCCCATCCCGTGGTTTGCTGGCTCCAAGAGGAAGGGTTTTTCCTGGGCCTCTGTGCTTCTCCCAACACCTCCCTCCCCCCACAAGTCCTGGGCTCCCCTGCGGGGGAAGGTTCCTTGGGCAAGTGGCTTCTCCTTTAAGACTCAGCATCCTCATTTATGGACTGATGAAACACCTTTGTGCAGCAATTGGTAGGAATCTTTGTAAGAATCCTTGAGATGTGTTTGGCACAAGGGCTGGTTCATAGTTAGAGCTTGAAAAAAAGTTAGTTTTATACACTCAGAAAAGTGATACCAAGTATAATAATAACAACTAAAAATTGTTACGAGCTATTACATGTTAGAAACTGCTCTAAATTTATGTTAGAAACTGCTCTAAATTTAATTCATCACATCCTATGAATTAAGGTTCTTGACTGTCTCCAGTTCAGAGATGAGAAAACTGAGGCCCAGGGAGGCTGACTCTTGCCCTAGGTGCCCAGCCACTGAGTGGCAGAGCGGGGATCTGGTTTAAGAGATACGTTAAGGGAGTAACGGATGCTGGCTCGAATTGCTACTCCTTCCCCACGTGGAACCAGCAAGCCGTCCTTCCCCCTTGTCCACCTTGGCCCCCATAGCCGGTCCAGCCCGGACGTGGCCCGGGCCGTGGAGGCGGAAGGACGGGCCTTTTACTAGCCAGGGCTGGGAGGGGTGCAGGCACCAGGCACAGGGCACCGGGCGCGGGCGGGCGGCGGAGTCACGTACCCTTCTCAGGATAAATGTCTTCACTAAGGGTAAACCTAGTCCCTTTTCCACCATGGACTAATCATGGGGGAGGGGGGAGAAAGGAGGGAAGAGGGGCAGAGACGAGCATTCCGGGGGCGAGGATGGAGGGCAGTGTGCGTGGGGTGAGCAGGGGAGGCGCGGTGGGGGCGGTGAGTGAGAGGGAGGAGAGACAAGAGAGAGAGAAACGTCAGCTGCACAGACAGACAGACAGACAGCTTCCCGCACCGGGGGACACCAGGAACACTAAAAGCAGCAGCGTGGACCGGGCACGAAGCTGAACGTAGAGGCCTGATGTCCAGAGAGGGCCCTCGGCAGACTGGGGCGGGGAAAGGGGCCCCTGGTAACCGCAGGGCTTTGCTCCCTCCACCCCAGCCCCCGCCTCCACTGCTGGTGTTCAGTCTGGGTCAGCGGCCAAACTTCTCTACCTTGTTTGCACTCTTAGAACCAATTTTGAAAAGGGGAGGGTCCTGGGGGACGGAACTAGACCTGTCCCCCAGCCCCAGCTCTGGTGTGTGAGCTCAGAGAGGGACCAGAGACAGGTAAGAGAAGAGAGAATTAGAGAAATGGGAATTTCCTCTCCCCACACCCTCTCTACTTTGGGGTCCCACCTATCCCTGGGGCTGTCAATCATTCTTTAGCCCCAGATATTACAGAAGTTCCTCCCCAGGGACCTCCAACCTTTCATCCAGAGGTCCCTTCCCTGGAGCTCTCAATCACTCATCGACCGCATGATGTCAGAAGTACCCCCCCCACGCCAGAGCTGTCAATCACTCCTTAGCCGCCCCCTCCCCACCATCAGAGGTCCCTCCCCCAAAGCTGTCAACCATGTGGTCAGGTCGCGCCCCTATAATCTGTCAATCACCTTGGTCTATGACACCAAAGACGTCCCTCCCCAGGGCTTTCAATCACCTCCTGGCCCTATGATGTCATAGATTTTCCCCGACGTCAATCATCTCCTGGCCCAGTGACGTAAGAGATCCCACCCCTACAAGATGTGGATCTCATTGGTCAGTAACATCAAGCAGCTCACGAGCGCCAAGGAGCTGTCAATTCGCCCGTGATGTCACAAAAGAGATGAGTCAATAGCAACTCATGGCTGGGCTGGGCTGCCCCTGGGGGTGGGTGTTCTTCTGGAGCTACCCTGCTGCCCCTTACCCTGGGCCGCCTGTGTCTGCACGAAGGTCTTAATGAGCAGGTCAGTGGCCTGCGTGTAGAGGGACAGGGCGTAGCGCAGGGACTGCAGGTCTGGACTCTTCTCCAAGAAGGTCTTCTTGAGTCCCACACCACCCGCGTGGAAGTATTGCTGTGGGCAAAGGTGGGGGAGGTGAGGCCAGAAGCACCCCCTAACAGCTCATCCATCCCTGTCTTCCATCCCTCTGCCCTCTGCAATGATGAACTGGGTGACCTGGCGATCTCCAAAACACCTAAGTCTGGGGCTGCTACTCCCTTACCTTCATTCCTGCCTCAAACCCTCTAGTGGGATCCCAACACCCTCAGAAAAACAGTCATGCCTCCAGCCCCTCACTTGGCCCATTGTGGTTCCAACACTGCAACCCCCCTGCCTGCTCCCCAACTGTCTACCTTAGAACAAGTCTGCTTCAGGGCCTTTGCACTTACTATGCTCACTGGTGATGAGGCCCTTTCCGCCATGACCCTGGCCCTTAATCTTATCAGGCTCCCATCTTTCTTTGATCAAAGTCAAGGAACCTGCCTTGACCACCCCTCTTTAACATGTTCCTCAACTCCATTTCAGCAAAACATATTTTCAAAAGTAGTTTTCATGCTTTCCATTTCATGCAGACTATAGCCCCTTTCATGCCTCCATGTTCTTGCATGGGCTGGGCCCCTGCCTAGAACAATGTTTGCTTTGCTTTGTGAACTCCTATGCATTCCTCAAAACCCACCTCCCACATGTCTTTTTCCAGAAAGTCCTTGCTGCACCCTCCATGGGCTACCTCAACTCCTACCCTTCCCTCTACCACACTCTGACCCCACAGGGCGGGGGATGTTTGTATCCAACTGTGCCCCGCAGCCTGGGGCTCCTCAGGGCCTTGCCAGAGGATCATCAGGGAGTGTTTATAAATTGAATAAATTAAGGTGGGTTCAAACCTTGGTCCATGTCCATACAGCCACAGCCTTTGCATGCCCCACCTGGGATGAGCAGCAGTGGGTCCTCTTACCTTGATGGTGTCCAGGGCCAGCTCAACAACTGCACACTGCTTTGGGGTCAAGCTCTTGGCTTCTTCTCGTACCATGTGGTCCTGGATGGATGGAGAGGGCCAGGCAGGCAGAGCAGGTCATTCATTAGGGATTTGCCTATCTATGGTACTAATCCCTGTAAAACTGAGGAATTAGATAGTGGGTCTGCTTTTTCATTACTGTGTCCCCAGTGCCCAGCATGTGACTAGCATATAGCATATAGCTCAATAAATATTTGTTGAATAAATTATTTGTACCCTCGATCAAGCTGTATCTGAAGCTGAACCATGTACATTCTTTCCAACACACCAGAACAAATAAATTGTGCTTAAGTCAGTCTGAGTAGGGTTTCTGTCCCATGAACCTGCAAAGCATGTCACTGTTCTGGGACTTCTCCCCAAAGAATCCCCACTATCCTGGTTTCCTGCCCCCACCCCTGGCCTCACCTTGAGTTTAGACAGCTGACCCAGCTCCTTGGCTGCATTGAAGATCATCTGGGTTCCCTGCAGGCAACAACAGACATAGCCAAGTAAGGGTAGGGGGTCCTCCAGCCCAGTCCCCAAGACCCTGCTGACACCCTAGCCCTGGACATCTTGATTTTTGTCCAAAGGCTCTGGGCAGGGCAATGGATGTGTCCTGGAGACAGAGGTCTGGAGCCTCCCAGGAAGTGTGGAAGAGGAGATGGTGATTTTGTCCCCCAAAAATCCGTCCTGTGGGGATGCCATCCACCCTCCCACCTCCACCACAACCCCAGGTTTGTGGGACAGAGAAGAGAAACAGAGAGAGAGAGCGGGCTGTGAGGGGCAGTGGGTGGGGAGAGCCCCAGATGGTGTTTGTGGGTATGGGTGGGCCTTGCCAGCCCAAAGTCAGGGGGTCTTGAGGAAACTGTGTGATAGGCTCTAGTGAAACCCCCCACTATGTGCAGGATCATTTGCTCTGTGGGAGGCATTTCCCAGTAATCTGAGGGGGGTCTGTTAGTCTGACCTTTTAAAGGGACAATCTTCCCCTACAACACACACCTCAATATACCCTCCCTGCCTCCCCAAACAGACACCAGCAAGGTGGTGTCCTGGTTCTGGTTCCAACAAGCTGAGTGGGCCTGGGTTCAAATACCAGCTCTGCTGTGTTGCCTTGGGCAAGTCATTTAACCTCTCTGAGCCTTTGTTTTGCCATCTAGATGAGGGAAATCATATCCACTTCAAGGTTTAGCTGGGACTAAGTGTGTCTTTGTTCAACGTTTATTGCTATTAGCACTCGATTGAAAGGTCACAGGCAGTGCTGGGGGAGACAGGGTCAGGGACTGAAAATCCCATATCCTGCATCCTCTATCACTGTGCTGGGTGACCTGGGCCAGTCTGGGGGTGTTGGGCAGGGAGGGAGCCATTTAGGGCTAGGAGATCTGGAATTACACGGACAATCTACCAGCTGCCCCACGGAAGCCACTACTAGCATTATCACCATCCTGACTGTCCCTATTCTTCTTATTCCTGGTCTGTGAGTCCCCAAGGCTGTTACAAGGCACAGTTACTCAGGAGCCCAGCTGTTTGGGCCTCAGTTTCCCTTGCATCCCCTCCTCCCTGCCTGCTGCCTCCCCGCCTGCCACCCCTCACAAGCAAGCCAGACAGACAGAGGAAGAAGAGACCGACAGACGGGTTCACAGAACGACCCCAGACAGCATGGACCACCACAAGGGTAGAAGGAGGCACAGAGTGGGGTAAGGGTGGGGAGGAGCCAGACAGACAGTGAGAGGTTGGTCTTACATCTGAGTGGCTTGGCAGTTTCGCCCTGCCCTGTGAAGAGAATCAGGTGGAGGTCAGAGTTCAGGTGCTGGCTGGGAGGACAGCCAGTGGGACTTTCCTGACCCCTCAAATCATACTCCCACCCTTCAGCCCATGAGCTCCCTCCCAGATCCTGGGTCTAATGATGAGCCCCCTTCCCAGCTAAGCTCTTTCCCTTGTCCCTTGGTGGGGGCTTGGGGCCATGCTCCTAGACTGCCATGCCAGGAGCCTAGAACCAGCCCATCACCTTGGGACAGATGCCCCATCCCATAGTCAGCCTGCCCCAAATGGGGCACCTTGAGAAGGGGGAGAAAAGAGACAGAGCTTGAGGTCTATTGTCCCCCAACTCGCAGGACCTTATCCTGGCAGGTCTGACTCTTAAAAGAAACATGCTAACAGGTATCACATGTTTATTCAACATACAGACACTCAGGCACATCCGTGAATATGCAGAAAGTTTATACACACACATCCCAAATGACAAAGACACACACCTGCGGAACTCACACTAAAATATACTGTGCACTCCTAAACACTTGCATGTGTGTGCACAATCACATATATAAACCCACACACTCTTCCCCCTCCCATGGATGTATATACATGTGTATGGTGCCTGGCAAATGAATGTGTCCCCTAAAGGGCTGGGTGAGTGAGTAGGGAAGTCCTACAATCCTTGTTCATAAAATGGAGACCTCCACTTGTGTGCACACAGGTGTGCTAGCTCCTACACAAATGCACAGCAAGGGCAACTGTTCATATGTTGCTACAGCTCCCATTTCTTTACAATAAACAACCATTAGAACAAAAAAGTCTGCATAAAAAACAACACATGTCTCAGTCCAGGGCAGTGACTGAGTGACTGGGCCCTTCTTGAAGCCACAGAATTTCAGCTGAGCCCAGAGCTGGGATAAGCTCCTTGAGTGCTGTTGTGAGAGGGCGGGAACTGTATGTGCCCGCATAGCTCACATACGCACACACACTATAAGCCATGTCCCTGGGGAATCACCTCATTTCTGAATTATGGTTTTGTGGGACTTGGTTAGGATCCTGACCTTTTCTACTCCTGACCCACAGCTGACTTTCCTGCCCATGAACATGAACACACACATGCACACACACCCAAGCTCAAGACCTCAGCACCAACAAGGCCCTCATTACCTTTTCTAATCCCTTGCCATGTTTTCTCAAGAGGGTGCCCTGCAGAGACAATGTCACAGGGTGATCAACCTGGCAAGCCATGTGGGGTGGGAACCCGGGTGATCGCACATGTACTTATAGGGACAGAGGGTATGGGGCATCTGCACTGCACAGGGGGTTGGTGACTGGGTTGCAAGGGATGTGTGTGTGTGTCTAACACCAACTGTTAAAATGTGTGAGGGAGAGTCAGAAAGACAGGAAAGAGAGGAGAAATAGAAATACAGAGCCAGAGAAAAAGGAGAGAAGTTGCTGCCAAAATATAATCTATTTATATTTATTGTATATATGAGGCTCTTGGTTCTTGGGTCAACAGGAAAGCAAACAGGTTCCATATTCAGACAGATCTGAATTTGAATACTGACTCTGGCATCTAGGTACTATGTGAGTAAATGACTCTGCCTTTGAGTCTCAGTTTTCCTCATCTGCAAAATGGGAATAATAAAACCCACCTTTCTCAAAAGGCTGTCATGGGGGTGAGCTGAAAGCACAGCTAAGAGGAGGTCTGGCATACAGGGAATCATCAATGAAAATCAACTCCCTATGCTTCCTGCCCACTAATGCATTGTCTGTGCTTGGGTATGCTGCCACCAGACGGTTATGGCTCAAGACCCACACTGAAGCCGCCAAGAAATAAGACCTCTTGTAAACTTTTGACAAGATTAAATATTGTAAAAGCCTTGTATTTCTCACAAACAGGGGAAATCCGAAGTGGTTTCACTGATTTCTGCCCTGGTATGTGTGTAAATACTACCCCCACCACCAAAACAACAACATGAACTCTGAGTTAGTGACCACTGACTCTGCTAGTCATGGAGATGAGCACTTTAATGCATTATCCCATTTTGTTTTGACAATAGCACTCTGATAGTTGCTATAATTAACCATTTTTTCCAGACAAAGAAAGAGGCTGGAAGGTGAAGTGACTTTCCAAGGTCACAGAGAGAGAGAAAGAGAGAGTGGCAGGGCTGGGATTTGACAACAGGTCTGCCTGACACCAAAGCCATCTCCCACCTGGGTGCTTGGGTGTATGTGCAGTGGGAGTGGGGTGGGTAGGAGTGGCGGAGGGCCTGCCCTGAGCAGCTGAGTATGGTCCCGGGTGGTAAGCCCAAAGGGGAGATCAGAGGGGCTGTGTTGACTTTGAACCTCCTAGTTTCTAGGAGAGATCCAGATACCCTAATGGTGTCTGAGCATGGGAGAGGGGGGATATCCCAACCAAAGGACCAGGACAGATGTGAAGGTGCTAGGCCTGGGGTTTGGGAACCTGGAGGTGCTGCCTCCATATTTACAATGGGTGGGGTGGTAGGCATGGCCTCCCTCCCTCCCAGCCCCGTCCCCTCCCCATGCCCCATCCCAGACAGACACAGGCACATCTAGGCAGGAGGTGGGACAGTGTGGGAGGGGCAGTGGGTGAGGAGGGGGCACTGGGTGGGGGGCTGCAGCCACACAATGGGCCGAGTCCAGACATAGAGCGGACGGACGGACAGACGGACAGAAGGGACTCTACTTACGATCATCTGTCAGCCGTGATGGGGGCCGGGTGGTAGGGAGGGGGGAATAAGTCACCATGAGTCTCCCAGGAAGGCCAGGGAGAGGGGGGAGAAGGCACTGAGGGGTGAACCCTGTGCCCCAGCCCAGCCTGGATGAGGTGGGGCTGGCTGCAGGAGGTCTGAGCCTCCTACCTCATTGTTGTCTCTTGGGGAGCCCCCGCCCACCCTCTCCAAGCTCCCCACATCCACCCAGCAGTGTCCTCCCACTTTGTGCTGAGCCATCAACCCATGTACCAAGGTGTCCAGGCCCCTAATGTCTCCCTGGAGGGATCCATGCCCAGCTCACCCTCCACAGATGTCATGGTACCCCCACTCGCATTCAGCAGCCTGATCCCAGGGGATCATCCTCTCTGGGATGTTCCCAAAAGGGTCCCAGAGGCACAGTCCTGGTCTCTGGATGGCTGCAGACCTCTGCTTGACATCTCTAACCTTGGATGTTCTCAGTGACCTCTACCCAACCTCCAGGAACCCCTTGTTCTATTTCTATTAGTCTTTGATCTTTGAAGTTCATGGTGTCTCCCCTCTTTGTCTCTTGATGGACCACCCTAAGGGCCTCTGATAAACCCAGTGACCCGTATGACCTTTGTGCCCCATGGGTGGCCTTGAGCCCCAAACTGACTTGTTTTCTGAGTGATCTCTGACTTCGGAATGACCTCTTGACTCATGTGACCTCTACATTCCTTAGATGTCATTTAACTCTACTTGACCTCTTTGACCTTTAAATAACTGACCCGTGAATGATCTCTTTGACCCTTTGATAACTTTTAACCATGTGTAACCTCTCTGGTCTTGGGCCTCATTGATCTCTGGTGACTTCTATGACCCTTGGATGACCCTTGTACCTAGACAACCTCTGAGTCCCATTGCCTTTGGCACCAAGCTCTCTGGGCTCCCACAGAGGAGGTGACCCAGGCATCCCCTCTAACCCCTGTGGGTCTCACCGTCTGGTCAGTGAGGGGTGGCAGGACAATGGTCTTCTCCATGGTGTTCATGACCAGCTTCCACAGCTCCTTCAGTACCCTTTTCAGCACCGTCTTCTCGCAGATTTTGGCAAAGAGAGTCAGGCTGGGGGTGAGGGGCAGGTATGAGAGAGAGAGTGAAGCAGACCCTGACCTGTGGAACCAGGCACTTCCCCTCAACGTATGGGAAAGGTGGGAAGGCATCCCATGGACATGCCAGAGGGCAAGGAGCCTGTACAAGGACCTTGGGTAGTCTGATGGAGCTACGATGTCTGATACATGTAGAGAGCAAATGTTGGCTGGACTGCTCAGCAGGGACCAGACAGGAAGTCTAAGAGGAAGGCATGGGCCTTAGCATGAGGGCAGTGGGGAGTTATGGAATATGAGAGAGAGAAGAGAAGAGAAGAGAGAGAAAGAGAGAGAGAGAGAGAGAGAGAGAGAGAGAGAGAGAGAGAGAGAGAGAGAGAGAGGGAGAGAGAGACCCTACAGTTTGAAAAAAACAGAGTGGAGATTAACTGAATTAGAAGTCTGCATGGAGAACAGGGACTGTGAGCAGGCTGGGGCCACGCTCAAGAGGGAGAGGAAGCAAATGGTAGGGAAAGGGCAGGCTCAAGAGGGACAACAACAAAGAATTCATGATTGGATGTTTGAGGGTAATCTACCATGTATGATCCAGCAAATGACCCTCCCATCCACCAAACCATCCCTCCCCCAACTTTCTTTAATGCTCCTTCCATCTCTTTTTCCTTCTTTCCTTCCTTTCTTCCTCCAAGTTTCTAACCATTCATCATCCATCCTTTCTTCTTTCCTCTCTCCCCTTCCTTCCATCCATCTTCTCATCTACACTTCCATCCATTTATCCTTATTCTCATTCATCCATTCAGTTATTCATCCATCCAAATACTTACCCAGCTAGCCATCCATTCATCCATCCATTTATCTACCCATTTGTCCATCCATCCATCCTTTCATCTATCTATCCTCCATCTAGCCTTCTAGCATTTATCTTTTAATCTATTCATCTATGCACCTGCCCAACCCTTCTGTCATCTATCTATCCAACCTTCATCCATTTATCTGTACAAATATTTACTCACCAATCCCTCCAATCATTTACCCACCCATCTTTCATCCCTTTATTGCCACCACCCACCCACACATACAAACCGTTCAATCACTACCCAGCAAGTATGTCCAAGTGTTCTAAGTCAGCACCCAGTCTCCGAGGCCCCACTCATGGCCCTTCCCTCACTGGCCCAGTCCGCCCAGCCTGGCTCACTTGCTGTCCAGCAGGTCCATGATGGGCTGCAGCACGTTGTCAGCATCCTGGGCCACGCTGCTGCAGGCGCTGGCTGGCACATTGCCCGTGCCCTTCACCTGGCTAAGTATGTCGCCCATCTGTTTGACACACTCCTCAATGTGAGGCTGGAAGCTGAGGGCACAAAGAAGAGGAGCTCAGACCATATTCCTGGCTTCTGGAGAAAGGGCCAGATGAGGCCATGAATGCTGATCTGTGGACCTTGACCTTTTATCATCAGCCTCAGGGAGTCAATGGTATATAACTGAGGAGGGGGCACTGAAAATAGCAGAATTGGGTCGGCCTGCGAACCAAGTGTCGCTGGTTTGATTCCCAATCAGGGCACATGACTAGGTTGCACACCAGATCCCCAGTGGTGTGTGAGAGGTAACCGCACATTGATAATAAAAAAAAAAAAGAAAATAGCGGAATTGGGCACTGGGCTAAGACATTTACCTGTGCTGTCCATTTCATCACACAGTCCTGTTCAAGTACATTGTTATCATCCCCACATTAGAGATGAATAAACTAAGGCTCAGAGAAGTTAAAAGACTCACCCAAGGCCACACAGCGAGTAAGCAGTGAAGCCATGACTGAACTCAACTCCAAACCTGAGGTCTTCACTACATCCACTGAGTCTCTGGATGCCCCATGCTCAGAGATCTGGGAGCTGCCCCCTCCCCCTGTTCCTAGCCCTGGAGGTGCCCCCACCTGGTAGCAAACACCCGGCTGAGTTCATCCAAGACGTTGTTGAGTTTCACCTGGAGCTCTTTTAAGATGTCACTGGCCTCAGCATCCAGCTGAGTAAGGGGAAGGGACATTCATCAGGTCAGGTTTACAGAGCATCCACATGCCTGGGGCATTTTCTCACCCAACTCAGGGAAAGGGACCCCAAGGGGCTGGAGAAGAAACTGAGACACAGGCAGTGAAGCCACTTGCTTGGGTTTAAGGGAGTGGCTGAACTGGAATTCATCAGGTATAAGCTCTGGGGCCTGCAGGGATAGTGGGATGGTCACCCTGCTTGGTCCCACCTCACCTCCTTGCCTCCCATGGCTTCAAACATCTTCTCTAGCTGAACTCGCAGCTGCTGAGTGTTGTTCATGAGAATACAGGGCTGGGGATGGGAACAAAACAGGGAGTCAGGGTCCAGAACCCCTCACCAGAGTCTCCTCCGCCCACCACTAGGGACCCTGGATGGTTTCAGGGTCGAGTATGGAGAAAGCTGGGGTCCCACAAGGTCATCTGAAAATGGATATTCCTGGGAGTGTTGAGGAGGGTGGTCTCTGGGGACTGGCAGAGGGAAGAATGACCCAAGGAAGTGGGCTGGGACTCAGAAAGGGAAGTTCTAGTTATACACCCATGTGCTCCTACATGGACTCAAAGCTTTGCATGCTCACATATATACACTCTAAAGGCTTCATTTGCAACAACAGCGACACAGTAAAAGCATGTCCCCCTCACTTCCAGATCCCTCAAGACATACACAGTCAGACATGCATACAGTTGGACACACACACACACACAGCTCTCAGAGCCCAGGGAAGGATAAAGCCCTGGGAATGTAAAATGGGGTTGGGAGAGAGGACAGGGGCCCTGCAGGTCACCACTTTCTCCTTCTCCTTGGAGCAGTAGGAGGCGAAGTCCTTGATGATGATGTCCGCATACTGGAGGAGCACATTACTGATGGTCTGGGTAGGACATGGAAGGTGGTTAAGAGGAGGGAATGGAGCTAGATGGGCCCATTAAGAGCCACTAGTGAGATGAGGGATAAACTCAAACCCACTTTAGTGCCTAAAATGGACCACTGGATTGGGTGACTTCTCCATCCAGGGTGACCATCACAATCAAGGGAGACACCACCACTTGAAGACAATTATTTTATGTAGACTCGGCTTTTTATCAGAGCAGTCAACCATCATAACCCAGCCCCAACCAAGAACATTACCTGATCCCAAACCAAACCCCAATTCCTACTTGCATTCCCCAACTTCATCTCAGTCTAAAGCAAACCCAACAGAACCCAATCACAGTCCAATGATCTCAGCCTCCAAACTCATCCAGGGTCCACCCAAATTCTATATAACCCCCAACACTCACTCTAATAATGCCAAAGCAAATCCCAATCCTAACAGTAACTCTAAAACCAACTCCAGCCTCAACCCCATCCCCAACATTACCCCCAGTTCCAAATTCAACCCCAACCTTAACTCAAATGCTGCTCCCAACTAAAACGCTAACCTCTATGGGAGAACCAACCGCAACACTGACCCCAGCCTCAACCTCAGTCTCAGTGATATCACCAATCCCAACTTTTACCTCAAACTCAACCTCAGTTTCAATCCTGACCTCAACCTCAACCCAAGCCTTAATCCTAACCTTAACTCCAGTTTCAATGACATCACCAACCCCAAGCTCAACTCAAACCCAACCTCAACTCCAATTGCCAACTCATCACCAATGTCAACCTCAACTCAAACCCCAGTCTCAAATTCTAACAACTCCAATCTCAGTGAAATCACCAACTCCAACCTCAGCCTCAACATCAACCCAACTCCTGTCCCCAACCACAACTCCAATCTCTATGGTGTGACCAACTCTAACACAGTGGTTTGGGTTGGTTTTTCCATAGGACTCAGCCCCAAACTCAGTCCCAGTAATATCACCAACCCCAACTTTGACACCAATCCCAGCCTCAACTCCACCTCAATCTTGACCCTATCCCAAACCCATCCCCCACCTGGACCCCATCCCCGACACCACCCACACTCCCGCACCTTGGCAAACCTCCTCATGTAGTGCCCCACAATCTGGGGGTCTGGGCACTCGAGCTTCTTGATAATCTCAAAGCTCTGGTTAAGCTGGGAGAAGACATCCACCACAGAGCAGGAGAATAGGGCATGCTCTGAGGTCTGCTGGAACTGCAGAGTAAGGAAGGGCAGGAGAGAGAGGGGTCAGAGCCAGAAAGTCCCCAGAGCCCAATGCTCCTAATCTCCATGAGAAGAGCCAGAGACCAACTGTCCTGGGGTGAGATGGATAGTATGTGAGGCTGACTTACAGCGAGACACAGAGGCCACAGTTGGGGGGGTGGTAGGTGGGGTCAGGGCTGATAAACTCACAATCATTTGTTGAATGAACAAAGGACTTTAAACACCATGAACAAGGCAAAGATAGTGGACTTGCTTCAGAGACTGGCCTCATGCCAAATTGTATCTCAATGGAACCCAGAGGGAGCAAATCCACTGTGGGCTGATTGGGAGCTTGGTGCTGGGTCAACCTTCTCACCCCATCCTTCTTGTCTCGCTCCAGGGCTCCATGTAAGAAATCTCGGGACACCTCCTCATTCTCGTCCAGCCACTGGATGACGAAAGGCTCAAACCACCTGGAATGGAGAGTGGAGGTAGGGCCCTGCCATCTCTTGTCCCCATAACCCTCTACTTGAGCACACCCTGTGGCCTTGGGTGGTCACCCCTCTGCTTCCGTCCCCCACCAGGCCTTGGCTACTTCACCTATGAAATTAACCAGTGACCATTCTCAGAGCAAAGGCCAAGACTTGTAGGAATCTTGGTTGATAAACTGCCATGGGCAAGTAAGTTTACTCTCTAAGATACCAACACAGCATAGTAGGCCCTCAGTAAATGACGGCCACCAACCCACTCTCCACCACAGTAAGACATTCCAAGTTCAAATAGGGCTCCATCACTAATTGGATGTTACCTTGGGCAAATCCTTCAGCATTTAACCCTATATTTCTTTATCCACAAGATGGGAACTAGGATGTTCCCATCTCATAGAACTGTCAAAAGGATTAAATGAGAAAATATATGTGGGACTGCTTAGCACAGTTCCTGATACTTATAATTAACTGTTTGGCTATAGGAATCCTTAGGCCGATGGCTAAGAATGGAGAACAATGGGTTTGAGCCCCACCTGTGCCCCGATGCCCAGGGAATACTGAGTAGGTGAGCCCTCCTCTTTGGGCTCTGTCTAGTATCAGCACTACAGTCCTGGCTTGGATTCTGGGTAGGGGTCTTACGCAGGGTATTCGGGCACTCGGTCCTTGAAAGCAGGAAGCTCTGCCACATATTCATTGTAGAGCCACTTGACCTTGAAGTGGAGGTTCATGTAGTCGGCGCTCTTGCACAAGCGATGCTTGTCATGCTCTGGAGCAGGGAATGGGGGATGTGTGGCTCAGCCAGGAGGGTCTGCCACCCTGTCTCGGCAGGGCCCACTCTAGCCATCATTGGTGTTCGAGCTCAGGCGTGGGGGCGGGGATACAGGGAACTCACATCTTGGAAAAGACACCGAGGAACAGCTATCTGCTATAGCCAGGCTGGGAAACATGGGGGTGGGGAACTCACCCTCCATGGCATACTTCATGTCCTGGGCAAACAGGTTCCACATCACTTCAGCACTGATTTTACCCACATTCAGCTCCTGGGGAAACCTAGGAAAATTTACGGAAGTGTAAAAACATGGTAGCGAAGCCAGATGGCACAGGCTACTTTGGCCTTCGCTGCCAAAGTGTAGTAGTGCAGGACAGCCGGAGGGATCTGTATTCAAGTTCCCTCATAGCCCCCAATTTACTGAGTGACTCTGCCTTGAGGCACTGCTTCTCCTGAGCCTCCACCCACATATCCCTCCATCCCTTCATTCATTAATTTACCAGCTTATCCACCCATATACCCATCCATTCACCCACCCATCTGCCTATCTACCCATCTATCCATTCTCCCTTCACCTTCCTCCCTTCCTTCCTTCCAACCAGTCATCTATCCATCCATCCAAACATACATCTATTCCTTTATCCACCCACCCATCCTTCTATCCCTCCAACCACCTATTCATCCATCCATCCATCAATCCATCCGTCCACCCAAAGTCCCTGATCTTAATTTCATATCTAAGTGACCAAGAGATTATGGCACCTCAGAGTTAGGGGTCCCTCTAATATTCATCTCAGGGAGAAATAAGACACAATAGCTCATTCAACTAACAAGAGGTGAAAGTTCTACAAATGTATAAGTCCACAAAACAAAACTGCACACATTCACACACAATTACACAATACACAATATTGTATATTGAAGTCCATTCTACAATTGTAAACACATACATAAACCCACAGACCACAACTATATACAAATACAAAATTACAAAATACATATACAAAATTACATCCACACATGTAAGAGATAATGCAATTTAAATGTAAAAGATTTAGAAGAGCATTTTGCACATAATAAATACTAGAAAAATACTATCTATTGTGATTTATGAACCTCACATTCAAAATTATATACATATATATAGTTATTCACACAAATCAATACATATTAAAATATATATTGATTACACCAGTAATTGTGTATACAGACACAATTTTATGTTTATGTTTGCAAATTATGCCATATTTCATCCAGGCACAACCACACCCACAATTGCTCCCACATACATAACACTTTATGTGTAGCAGAAATGATCACCTTTACATATAAGACAAAATTGTGTACATACATACATGATGACCTCCAGATAATTAACTACATAGACACACAACTCACTGGTTGAGGCAGGGAGTGTAGGAATTCTTGTCTTCCTCAATGATGGACACTATGAGAGTGATCAGCTTGGACCAGAAGTCGAGGTTCTTGATGCTGGGGCCCTGTTCCTCTGGTGGAACTTCTCCCTTCTTGGCCTGGGTGGGCAGTAGAGATGTTGGCCACAAGGGGTCCAGGGGTGGGAGCTTCAGTTTTTTATTGAGGTGCAGGAGGTTGTTGAGGAAGGGGCCCTATTAGCACGTGTATGGTTCAGGTGGAAGGTCTGCATTGAAAAGGACTGAACTCCTGTAAACTGGCTCAAGCAGATCTCATATCCACTCAGCTTAATGAAGCTTAACTACACTCAGCTGATAAAACTGAATGGGCCTGAATTTAACAAACTCAAGCCCACTAAACCAAATTAAATTGAAATGAATAAATCATACTCAGCTTAACAGATGGCATTTCTCAGAGTTAATTCAGTGGAAGTGAACTTGGGCCAATTATACTTCATAGACTGGAATTAAACTTAACTGGATTGAATTTAATTCAAATAAATGGAATTGGATTTAGCCTAATCAATCTCTCCAAGATCCACATTAACCTACATCAAAATAGTGGACATAAATTGATCTGAACTCAACTCAACTTAATCTAACTCAACTCAATCTAAGTCAATCCAATCCAACTCTACCTGCTCAACTCAACCTAACATACTCAGACCAACTCAATCTAACTTTAGTCAATCAATGGAAATGAATGTAACTCAGCTGAAATGAGCCCAACTGAACCCAAGTCATTTGAACTCAACTGTACCTAACCCAACAAACCAGTTCATCCTGACTGAAGCCAACTCAACACAGTCAAGAACAACTTCAACTCAATTCAACTCAACTGAAATGAATACATTTTTACTCAATTAAATTCAAGTCAATCCAATTCAGTGCTGCTCACTTATTAGCCAAGGGCAATTTTATCTTAGGTCAACTGAATAAAATAAATGGAACTAAGTTGATTATAGTTGAGCTAAACTCAATAAAATCCATTTCACCTCAAAACAATTCAATTAAGAGCAACTTGATTTCAACTCAAGTCAAATGAATGTAAATGAGCAAAATGAAATAAAATCAAATTGAATTCAGCTTCTGTGTTCCCTCCTATCAGAAGCCAAAGCTGATGTAAGAGCTACCTCAGGCTAATCACCCTGGGTTGTAAATTAATAACTTACACATCTTTCCCTCCTAATAGAGCATAAGCTCCTTGAAATGTTTTTGGCAATCCTGGGACATTTTATGTGTAAATAAACACATGTTGAAAGATCTGAAATAAATTGAGTTGAAATGACTAAAACTGAACTGTACTCAAAAAATTCAGTTCAGCTCAAAATTTATTGAACAGTGATTCAATTCCATGCACATGGTATTATACCAAACTAAGTTTAACTAAAATCAAATTATTTGAGCACCTATTGTGTATCAGGTGCTCAGCATGTAACTATATTTTATATAAAGCTTCTATCCCACTGAATCTCTTTCTCAATCCTGAGATGTGGGTTAGTGACCTAATTTTACAGAGGAAGATACTGAGGCTCAGAACAGTAAAATCACTTGGGAAGGAGAAGATCTGGGGCTTAGGCCAGGATCAGGTGATGTCTACTATTTCCTTTTGCCTCATCTGGAGTTCTTACAGGGTCTGTCTGGTACTCCCGACTGTAGAGTTCATGACAGTTGTTGAAGATGTACTCATAAGTAGAGTTGAGGCAGGCTTTCACACAATCCTTCACCACCTGGCTGGCTCGGGGGGGGCTCTGGAGTTCTTGCACCTGGATGAAGGGAGATGGGCATGGGTGGGTAAAGATGGGACAGGAGGTACCCAGGAAGTGGCTACAAGTGGTTCTGGGTTTAAGAAAACATAACACTATGAAAACAATGGGTCACTGAGAAAGGGCACTGCTCCCCAGGAGAAATGTTACTTGTTTAGAAGCTAAGAGTTCTGGAGAATCCTTCTTGGAGAGCTAGCTAATGGGACTGGGTCCCCTTTTCTACCTTCATCCGAAAGAAGGTGATGCTGGTGAGAAGGTCCACAGTGGATTTGAGGTCCTGGAGTCTTTCTGGACTGCTGGCTGGGAAGTTATTCTGTTGGAAGGGAGAAGAGAGGTAAAGTTATGGAAGAAGGTTAGGGAAGGATGGGACCCAGTGTTTTAGGGGAGATACAGAGCCCTCAAGTTTCAGGAGGTAGGTTGGGGGGTCAATGAGAACACCTTGAAGCAACTGGGAAGTCTTGGATGCACCAAGAAAGTTGGGAAGGTGCTGCTCACGTATGTGTATAGTGTTAGAGGAACACATTCTGCACATTAAAATGGGTCCTTCCCATGTCCACACCTGCCAGAGGCGGCCCTTTATGGGCACACATGTGCGCGGGGGTAAGTAAGTCATCACACATACACTTCTTACCCGATACATGGAGAGGTCAATCCGTAGGGAGTTATGCAGTTGGTCCAGGAGCTTCACAAAGCGCTCTTTCTGGGGAAGCAGAAGAGGAGGATGGATGGAAGCAGGGACTTGGGCACTGGGTGTAGCAGTGAAAGGTGGCTGCCATATTGGCCGAGGGTTTAATATACAGTAAAAGCATCCAATCCACTATTGAACCAAATCCTTATAACATCCATTTCTGTTCTACAGAAGGGTAAAGTGAAGCTCAGAGAGATGTGATTGATACAAAGTCACATAGCAAATCAAGTCCAAATTGGAAATCTGGGAGCTGCACAGTGTTTCACTAGCACAAGTTTGGGTTTCTCCCTCATCCCCCAGCCCCTGGGACTGACCCCGAAGTTGGAGGCTGCGAAGCGGTCAGAGGCAGACACGTTGGTGGAGGCGGTGGTATGCGCATAATAGGCATTGATGTTGGCAAGCAGGGTGCTCATGACGGCAGGCACCCCAGGACACATGTACTTGGAGGAGAGGCAGGCAAAGTGGCTGGTGGAAGGGAGTAAGAAGCACTGGGCCTGGTGTCCAGCCAGGAGAGGCTGTGATCCCACAGAATGCCTCCAACAGAGCATCATGAGTGACTCCTCCCAACCTCCCAAACACTCCCTTTCCCTCTACCTGATTCTGTCCTGAGTTTCTCTGTCTCCTCTCTGAGTTGCCCCATCTCTACCTCTAACTCCAGCTCTCGTCCCTGTCACTACAGCCCCCAGCACTGGCACTTTCCTAACCTCCCAGAGGAATTATATAATACCCACTACACACCCTTCTTCTCCGACTCCTTTTCCTGTGAATCCCTTCCATCTCAGATCTAGCAGTATCCACTTGGTGACCCCCCTCCCCCAGTTTCTTACACCTCTCCCTGATGTCCACCCCAGCCTACAGCCTCACGTCATGGCTTGGTAGATGGACTCGACACCATAGCGCATGGCAAATTCATCCACAATCTCCTGGGCTGTCTCATCATAGTAAACCTTCCAGGCGTCATCACCCTTGGCATCTGGGATCTTCACGACCCCATTGTTCTGCACGTCAGTCACGAAGTGGAACAGGTTCTGCCAATTCAGGGGAGAAGGTGTGTCAGAGAGTGCAAGGGGACACAAGGGGTCAGGTCTACGGCATCTTACATGATCCATTTGTTTATTCATTAAGTCATTCATCTACTTTCTCACCCAGCTACCCAAAATTTCACATATCCCTCATCCATTCTTCCAATAATTAATTCATCCATCCATCTATCCATCCATCTGTCCACCTATATATCCACTCACCCCACTGCCTGCCTGTTCCTCCATCCACTCACCCATCCATTCAACTTCCCCCAAATTCATCCACCCACTAATTCACTGATTTAATAATTCAACCGCACATCCATCCATCCCATACATTTACCCACAACTTAATCATTCCATCCAATAATTCATCCTTCTACCCAATCAATCATCAATCCACCCATCCATCTATCATCCATCTGTTGATGCATCTATTCACCCATCCATCTAACTACTCCAAAAATCACCCATCACACCTATATACTTCCAGTAGTTCAACCATACATCCATCCACTCACTCAGCCATTTGTCCACCCACCCATCCATAATTTACCCATGTATCCATCCATTGATCCACTCACGCCTTCAATGACCCCCAAATTCACTTATTCTTCCTACTAGTAAATCAATCACACACTCATCTATCCCATCTACTACATACAACTTAATCTGTCCATCCAATAATCTATCCATATACCCACTCAACTATCTATCCACCACCAATTTATCCATCCATCCATCCATTCATACATCCATCATCTATCTATCCATTTGTCTATTCAACCATCCATCTATCCAACTACCCCCAACTTCATCCATCCATTCATCTATACTTCTAATAGTTCAACAACACATCCATCTGCTTATCCCTCCATCACTCATCTATCCTTTTATCTGTTCAACAGTCATTCATCTTTTTGATCATTTATTCATGCAACAAATTGAGTTCTCTCCAGGAGACACCAGGCAGCTGGAAGAGATAGACTCAGACATAAACAGCTCAACCTTGAATGTTCAGAAATGGGACCGATGGAAGATGTGGAGCGGGGTAGTAACAGTCTGCCTGGAGATCAGGGAGGGCTTCCTAGAGAAGGGGGCCCTGAAGCTGGACCTTGATGGATGAGGAGTTTTCCAGGCAGGGAGAATAGAATGGGGGACAGCCTCAGAGGCCCAGGGAAACGTGGATGGTTTGGCAGAAAAAAGGAAGGAGGACCTGGGGCAGGTAGAAATGGTGAGTGTAGGCAACGTGGGAGATCACAGTGAGCTTTGAAGGCAGGGGAGCAATGGGCCTCACCTCGTGCAGACAGGTGTACTGGACATGGTAGGGGGCCACCTTCTCCTCCCCCTTGATCTCCACACTGATGTGTAGCCGGATGGCACCTGAGACAGCGGATTTGTCAGTCCGCTTGTCTACAGGGCAGAAAGAGATGGCAGTGTCAGAACTTTCCAATCTTGCCCTGGGCTATTTTAATGTATCCATGACTGTTGCCCTCCCGCATTCCCTGAAATTAAGGCTTGGGTGTCTCTCCTCAGATTGGCTCCCTAGACTTATGTTTCTTCCATTGGACTAGAATTCTTTAGGCCCTGTCTCTCCCTTCAAACTAGGATCCCAGACATTGCTTCCTCACTCAGATTAAATTCCTGGGTCTGCATCTCCCTCTTTAAACTAGAAAACCTAAGCACTGCTTCCTTACCCTCTGCCCACTGAGTTCCCAGGCCTTGTCTCCCCAATCAGATCAAGCTTCCTATAGCCTACTGCTCATCTTGTTACACAAGGTTCCAGCCTTCCCCATCAGAATGGGATATCTAGATTTCTTCCAAGCAAACAAAGAAGTTCCTGGACTCTGCTCACCCCTCTCAGACTGTGTTCTTCCTACACCTTCATTCTAAGCTCACAGACCCTGCATCCCTCACCAGATTGAGCTCACACATTCTACTTCTTCTTAGACAGGGTTCTTGGGTCTGTAGCTCACTTCTCAGATTAGGATGCTAAAACTACTGGTATACCTCCTTTCTTAGATCAGATTCTTAAAGTTCAGTCTTCCTTCTTAGGTCGGATTCTTGGGTCTGTGCCTCTCTCTTTAGACTAGGATCCCCAGGTCTTATTTCCCGCCTCACCCTGGAATATAGAGATTCTGTCCCTCCCTCACCCTACGAAACCAAACTAACACTTTCCTAGGTTATCCTCTCACTGGGTGCTTCCTGCCACCATCAGATGAGTTCACAGACTGCTTCCTTCACCACAGTGGGGCCCACAGACCCTGACTCCTCCATCAGACTGGGCTCCTAGACTGACTCCTCCTGACCTTGTGACTCTCCCTTCTAACTGGGTTCCCCACTTTGGCTGGCTCCCTGGGGCCTCCTCCCCATCCCCTGCAGACTTCGCCCTCGCTCACCCAGGTTGTACCACACGTCCATCTCGCCACTGAGCGTCCGCACTTCGATGATCGTCTGCCCCAGGAAGTCATCGGACTCCCTCTTGAACCGTTGCTTCACGCGGGATTTTATATCATCATCTTCATCCCAGACACGCACCTTGATTCGATCCGATGAGTTGTGACATTCACTGCAGGTCGGAGGTAGGAGCAAGGGTCAGGCAGCTGGCTCAGGCTGGTATTCAAGTTCCCTTTGGCTGCCCCAGCAGGGAGCTCTACGTGGGATACTGGGGACCCAGCCAGGAGCTTACAAATGGAAGTTCTCCTCCCACACAGGGTTCAGATTCCCATAGATGGTTTTCGTCCGTTTCTTGGTCTTCCCGACCTGGACAGTGACATAGGGGTCACTCGATCCCGTCTTGTCCTTTGCCTGCAAGCCCTGGGCACAGACCACTGGAAGACACATAGGACAGATATAAACATGGCTCAAGAAAGGAGGTATGCTGGAAACAGTCACTGCTTGAGGCTCCAGGCTGCTTGCCTGAGACGCCTGTGATATGGCCTGAGGGCGCACTGGCCTTACTAGAGAGGTAACACCCTGAGAAGCCGCCCCCACCCCTGGCGGGCTCACCCGTGATGCTGATCTTGGCCGACCATTTGGACGTGCCGTCCAGCACGCTCTGCTTGACTGCCTTCATCTGCTGTGTGTGCGCAGCCTTGGTCACAGCAAAGATTTCCTGGATGAGTTCGAAGATCTCAGGTTTGTTGCGCTCCCGGATCTTCATGCGGTCCTTGAGCACCATGATGATGTTCTGCGTCCGGTCCTCAGCCCCGTGCTTGGAGCTCTTCTCAGCTGCCCCTGCAGAGCGAACAGCCAGCACTGTCCAGAGAGCATGCCTCACCACAGCCAGCACCCCGACTCCCACTCCAGAGCTTCCTCAGCCACTGCCATGGGCATTTAAGCCATTGGGGTCCATGAGAATCACCCCAAAAGCCAGAGCTTCCTACTTGTTCTCTGAATCCCCCGAAACCCTCTGAATCCCCTGCCCCTTCTCTGACATCACTCCCCGACTCTGAGCCCTTTCTCTTCTCTAAGCTAACCCTAACCCTACTTAACTCATTTTTCTCAAGGGAAATGGGTACCTCTCATTAACTCCGCCCCTTGCAGTTAAGCCAGTTCCTGAGTCCCGCCCCATTCTTTTACGACTCTCACACCTCCTTTCCCCTCCTCTCACCTTTATTCTCTCCTGAAAAGGAGTCGCACCCCATCACCCTGCCCCCTTTCCATGTCAAGGGACCCCAACCTGCCCGCAGCTCCGCCCCTCTCTTCATGCCCCTCCCATCTCGCAGAATCCCGCTCTTTCTTGCCCCGCCTCCACCGCGCCGCCCGCGGGGCCCCACCCCCATCACTCACAGCCCCACCCTCCTGCCCCTTCCGGGGCCTGCCCCAGTGCTCACGCTGCAGGCAGTCGGCATTGAGCAGGTCCTGGCACTTCTCGTGGCACTTAACGCCGCACTCAGTGCAGCGCATGCCCTGCCGCGCGATGCCCCACAGCAGCCCCTCACACTCGTAGCAGTAGGTGGGCGTGGTGGCCGTCCACACCTCGAAGTTGTGCGGTGTCGTGCACGAAATGGGGTAAATTAAGGCTTGTAGGGTCTTCTTGTAAACGTGGTTTTTCTGCGAGGAGGGAGGGCGTGTGGCATGGGGCACAGGGCCCTCACCTGGGAGCCCTGTCCTGCCGGTACCCTCACCCTATGCAGAGTATAGTCCAGTCTCAGTTCCTCCACCGCCCCCACGTGGTCAGAATCCACATGTTCCTGTGTACAGAGGGTGCTAACCCGATGTTGAGTGATCCAGCCCTGGAGAGTGAGGAAAGCCTGCCTCTGCCATCCCATTTTCCTCTTCCTCCTGAAGCCCCCAGCTCAGCCCACCTTACAACCCCACGCACCAGCTCCTCGTTGTTCAAAGTGCTGGAGGCCAAGGCCGATGTGATGCCTGCTTTTCTGGACTGGACCAGGGACTGGGACAGGGAAGAACACCAAGGGAGTCATGGAGTAGATTGACACCCATGGGATTGTCACCAAGAGCAGAATCCACAGCCATGGTTTGGGGTCATCAGCAACAGAGTCAAGCCAAAGTCACGATGAATAGGTCACAGGTCACAACAGCAGAAGCAGAACAGGCAAAGAATTAAGAAGTGACAGAGAGAGGCTCCAGTTTAGAAGAGACCCTTGAAGGTGAGCAGCGCTACACCCCTGACTCACCCATCCCCCACAACAATGGGCCAGACTTGGCCATGGTTACCCACCACAGAGCAAATCCACCAGCCACACTGTGAACCAAGGCAGGGAGTCACTTGCTCTCTTCCCCACCCATGAACTGTAGGACATGGCAAGGCCCCTCCTCAAAACCCCTGGGTAGGGGGCCAGTTGAAGGATCCCAATGGAGGGGCCCAGGCCACTATCACTCACTCACCATGGCCTGAGGTGTCCATGCAGCACACAGGGTAGAAATCAGATTATGTTAGTCCCAGAGAACACCTTGCCAGCCCCCAGCCCCAGATCTGCCTCGGGCAGTAGTATAGGTTGAGCACTGGGGGAGGGCGCAGGCACTCACCAGGTCACTCACAAGCGGGATGGGCTTCCTCTTACGAATGTCAGGCATGCTGTCAATGATGATGAGACCACCCCCTGGGCTGCAAGACACACACAAGGATATCAAGGGCCAAGGGAAGTTCCCCTTCTTCCAACAAACATCACCGGAGGCTGGGGCAGGACATGTGATTTACCTAGGTATTAAGAATTTAATGTGTTCCTCCCCCCCAAAATATACATTCAAATCCTAATCCCCTGGACTTCAAAATGTGACCTATTTGGAAAGACAGTTATTGCAGAGGTAATTAGTTAAGAGGAGGCCGTATTAGAGTAGGGTGGGCCCCAATCCAATATGACTGGTGTGTTGATTAAGAAGAGACACTCAAGCAGAAGACAGTGATGTGGTCACAGAGGCAGAGACTGGAGTGACACACTCACAAGCCAAGGAATTCTAAGGATTGCTGACAGCTACCCAAAGCTAGAAAGGCCAGGAAGAGATTCTCCCCTCCAGGTGTTGAGGAAGCGTGGCCCTGCCCACACCTTGATTTCGGACTTCTGGACTCCGGAACCATGAGAGAATAAATTTCTGTGGATTTAAGTGCCCCTGTTTGTGGTCGTTGTTACAAGAAATGAAGACACTGGGCCTCAACTTCCTTGTCTGGAGATGGGGAGATGATGCAGACCCATGTTTAATAAAAATTTGAATGAAGGCAAACCTAAGTAATATATAAAAATATCAATGAAACCTTTCTTTATGTTCAAAATTGAAAATATACTTGTCTATTGAAGATCTATCCTGGAAGGAGTGATTTCAACTCCCATGGGAATGAGGGAACTGGAAACTGTGTTCTTGTCTCTTGGCAGATTTGCAGTAGTGAGAGGATTGAATGAGTGCTGTGACAGATGCCATAGTGACCTGTCTGGATTCTCTTGACTGAGAGGTGTACACATCCCAGAGAAGGTTCAGCTGTGGCTCCTCTCCAGAAGGTTCTCACTAGCCAATGAGAGAGATGCCTGGCAGCT
The DNA here is from genome assembly GCF_987537825.1 of Furipterus horrens. Taxonomy (NCBI): domain Eukaryota; kingdom Metazoa; phylum Chordata; class Mammalia; order Chiroptera; family Furipteridae; genus Furipterus; species Furipterus horrens. Next base: position 47,477,880 of record NW_028327180.1, read on the forward strand.
AGGTATCTTAGACAAGCTCTAAGGTGCAATTCCTGCTCCAGCACCTCCTGCAGAATCAAGCAGCACCCTGGCGACTCCTGAACCACATCTCTGCTCAAGTTGCTTCCCAGGCACGACCCTGACTGCCACACAGGTCTTCTGAGAGATCTTCCTTCATCAATCACACACCCAGGAATCCCCATCTCAGTCCCTGCTCCCAGGGTCCCCGCCCAGCACACCTGTTCATCTGGGCATCACAGCTCCAGTCTCTGCAAAAGACCTACAGGGAAGGAGGTCAGTCTTCTTCTGCTAATTTAAAACATTAGTGTAATTTAATAATATCTTTTGCATCCTCTAACCTTGTTATTTAAAGGCAAAACAAACAAATAAACAACAAAAAAAAACCCTGAAAATCAGTAACCTAAGAAGTTAGATGTGACAAATTTCTCCATTTAAGACCAAACGACTATTGTTAATAAAAGTGCCAGCAGCCGAAGCAATACTCTGGGAAATTTAAAAGCAGAATCAAATGAAAAAATTCACTCCAGGGTTGTAGAAAGCACTTTCGAATTATGCGAGTGACTTGGGCAAGGCATGTACCTCTCTGGACTCAGTTTCCCCATCTGTAAAAAGAGTAGTGTCCCCCATCCCCGATCACTTGTTGTGAGTGTTCAACATGTTACTGCCTTTGGCTCCTGAGTGTCTTTTGACAGTGGTTCCATTGTTTTACCCATGCCCAATCTGTGCTCCATCTAAATGGAACCTGTCCCTGCCCTTGCTGGCTATGGTGCAAACCAGCCTCAACCTATGGGTTCAAAACTTCCACCCACCTCCAAAGCTCCATTACTCACCCGCCTTTGAACCACAAGGATTTGGACATCTCTCCTTCTCCCCGGGCCTGTGGAACAGACAGATAGATGTGGTCATTGTGGCTCCCCTTCCTCAAGGCAAGGCAGGCCCACACCCACTTCTGTCTCCCCTGTTGGCTGTGAGTCAGGAAGCCTAGAGACCTAGTCCTCACTGTGTGTCCTTAGTGAGCTCACTGGTTTTCTCTGGGCCTCAGCTTTTCCATCTGTGAAATGGGAGAGAGGAATTCCTCTATGCCATCAACCTCAGCGGATGTTAGTCTCCTCGTCTGTCAAACCTGGGGATGTATTACATCACTCCAACAAGAGCCTGTGCTTCTATTGTCTCTTGGGATTCTGAGGGGCTGGTTCAAATGCTTACAAGAATCTGTCATTCCTTAAACTCCCAGCAGCCTTACCAGCTTGTCTGCTTTTGTGCCCCAGGGCCTTTTGCCCAAACTATGACACCTGTTTTTATGTCCTCCCACCTTCTGTACCCAAGAAGCCTCCATTTATCATTAAGGTATCAGTGTAGACCCAGAGTCTACAGCCCCCACCCCCCATGCAACTAAAGGGTAGCGTGGCTGGAGGAGGAGTGGGGAACACTCTCTTCTGAAATATTATTGAAGTATTTTGAATACATTAAGTATCACCTCCTCCAGGGAATTTTCCTGACTGTCTTGGATTTGTTTTATGCTCCATCTATAAAACCCACGGAGCTCGGCCATCTTTAGTTTTTTTGTCATATCACTGGTTCCATTATAAGGGTAGAAGCTACTGTTTCTTTCATTTAATTTGTTGACAGAGTAAAAGTTGTTCAATAGACTTTTCACTGTATATTCTTTCTACCTTTTAAATTTGGACCCATGTGAATACATTATTTAGTAAAAAAATAAAATTCTTTTTTTAAACTGATAAGACATTTGATTTGAAATTTCATGACTCTGATACTGGATGGTTGAAAAACTTGGGAATATGATCAGGATCTCCACTTGTCAGCCTCATCCAAATTTGAAGGTCCCCCTGGATAATAACCCTGCTTGATCTCCAGCCCAGAGAAGGAATAAGTTAATGGTCTCAATCCTGCTATCCCTCTGAACAGTCATCACTCTGACCCTGACACTGTCTCTTTCACTGAATTCCTTCTCCAATACTGACCTGACCTCAGACATTTCCCAACATTGGCAGTGACACCCAATATGATCTCAAGCAATGATCTCTTCCCCTGATACCAATTCTAACTCTGACCACTGACCTCTGACTGCTGCTTTAATCCTGATCTCTACCCCTAATTCCTGACCTCTACACCTATCCATGAACTTGACCCCTGACATGGCTGGAGTCATGAACTAGCTCCAGGTCACAGCTCACATTTCCTCCTTTCCTGCTTAGGAATACCAGATTGGGCTTCCAGTCAAGATGGAGACATAGGTAGACATGCCTCACCTCCTCGCACAACCATAGAAAGAATTACAATCCAATCTCAAAAACCAGTAACAAACAGAACCATCAGAAAATGTAGCTGTATGGAAGTCTGATGACCAAGGATTTAAAGAAGCCACATTCATCTATCTAGAAGGTAGGAGGGGTGGACTCCTGGAGATGGTACAGAGAGGTGGTGTGACTTGGAAAAGTGGTGGAGGCAGAACACAGTCCAACATTCACATGTGGTAGATAAAAATCAGGATGGATACCCTGGAAGCAAGCAATCCCAGCCCAAGTCCAGACCACACAGTCCAGGGTTTCAGCACTGGGAAGATAAACCCCCTTTACTTCTGGCTATAAAAACCAGTGGGGGTTGGGGCAGTGAAAGAAACTGTGGGATTTTCACTACTTAAAGGGCCTGCATAGTCTTAGAACATTCGCAACCCCCAGGGCAGAAACTGGAAGAGCGCCAATCATATACGGGAAGTGGTAAAATGACTGGAAATGGGCCAAGTGTTGGGCAAATAGCCAGAAGCCAGGCAGTGGCATTGTGCCCTCTCTGAGCCCCCACCACAAACAGAGCCACAAAATGATGAAGTGGGTGGTCCTTCCCCAGCAATTATCTAAGGCTCTGATCCACACTATTTTCAGGTGCCTTTCCTACACAGGCCACGCTACTAAGACAGGGAATAAAAGCAGCTATACATAATACACAGAAACAAACACAGGGAGGCTGCCAAATTGAGGAGGCAAAGAAATATGGTCCAAAGGAAAGAACAGAAAAGAAAACCATAAAAAGAATTAAATGAAACGGCAAGAGCCAACTTATCAGATGCAGAGTTCAAAACACTGGTGATAATGATATTCAGAGAACTCATAGAATATGGCAAAAAAATAAAGGAAGAAATGAAGGTTACACTGAGTTAAATAAGGAAAAATATACAGGGAACCAAAAGTGAAGGGAAGGAAGCTGGGATTCAAATCAATGATTTGGAACAAAAGGAAGAAATAAACATTCAACCAGAACAGAAAGAAGACGTGAGAATGCAAACAAATGAGAAGAGGCTTAGGAACCTCTGGGACAACTTTAAATGTACAACATCCAAATCATAGGGGTGCCAGAAGGAGAAGAGGAAGAGCAAGAATTTGAAAGCTTATGAGAAAAATAAATGAAGGAAAAATTCCCTAATTTGAGGCAGGAAATAGACATTCAAGACCAGGAAGCAGAGTCCCAAACAAGATGCACCCAAAGATGCTCACACCAAGACACATCATAATTAAAATGCCAAAAGCTAAAGGTAAAGAGAGAATCTTAAAAGCAGCAAGAGAAAAGCAGTAAGTTACCTACAAAGGAGTTCCCATAAGACTGTCAGCTGATTTCTCAAAAGAAACTTTGCAGGCAAGAAGGGACTGGAAAGAAGTATTCAAAGTGATGAAAAGCAAGGAACTACAACCAAGATTACTCTATCCAGCAAAGCTATCATTTAGAATGAAAGGGCAGATAAAGTGCTTCCCAGACAAGGTAATGCTAAAGGAGTTCATCTCCACCAAGCCATTATTACATGAAATGTTGAAGGGACTTATTTAAGAAAAAGACCAAAACCATGAATATTAAAAAGGAAACAAATTCACAACTATCAATAACTAAATCTAAAAAATAAATACAAACTAAGTAAACAACCAGAATAGGAACAGAATCATAGGTATGGGGATCATTTGGAGGGTTATCATCTGGGAGGGGGAAGGGGGAGAAAGGAGGGAAATGGTGCAGGGATTAAGAAGCATAATTGCTATGAACAAAATAGACAGGGGGATGTTAAGAATAATATAGGAAAGGGACAAGCCAAAGAACTTACATGCACAACCCATGGACATGAATTAAGGAGGGGGATTGCTGGAGGAAAGGGAAGGGTACCAGGTGGAGGGGGGGGTAAAAGGAGAAAAAGTGGGACAACTGTAACAGTGTAATCAATAAAATATACTTAAAAGAAAAAAAAGAAATACCAGGTTGGCATGGGGGAGACTGGACTAGATCTTGGTGTGGGGGATAGGGGAGGCAAGTGTTGGTGAGACCAGGAATGGTGGAGCCAAGCAAGCGCAGAAGAGGGTGCAACCTGGTTGGTGTGTGCGTAGTCATGGAAGGACCAGGATGTACAGAGGCATAGGCATGGTGGATGGGGTGGGGAAGTGGGCATGGCCAAGCTGTCCATGGCTGGAGTGAGTAGGGCTAGGAAAAGGACCAGTGTGGCAGGAGCACTAGAGGAGTGGGGAAGTGGGCATGGCCAATCTGGGTGTGGTCATGGGTGGGCACTGGGCTTGGGTATGAGCTTGCCAGGGCTCTCACTCACCTCCTGTAGCTGCAGCCGCACTTTGTTGAAGGCTCGCAACCAGTTGGCCTTAGCCCTCGACATGGAGTCCTGACCCTCCTGGCTTTCCTCATCTTCTCTCGGCCTGAAACTGAGGTAAGGGGCATTCTGAGTGATGCCTGGGCATTCTGAGTGACACCTGGTCCTTCAGAGACACTAGGACCCACTTGTGTCTTCCTCTGAGCTGTCTTCGTGCCCCTGTCCCCTTCCTACATGCCCGTCACCTGTTTGACAACTTTGAATCCCCAGACTCCCTTCTACATCTTCCTGGCCTTTGACCCTTTGTAATTCTATCTACCCAGTGTCCTCCTAGTGCATCTTTGACTTCTCCAACCCTGGGAAGCCATCCAACCCCTCACAACCCCTGAGACTCCTTTATGGCACAGCTCAAACCCTTCTAACCCTACTGAACCCCCTCTGAGCACCTGGACCCATCTTGATTTCTTTAGTAAACCCACAGCCCTGTGACAACTCCATCCCCAAACCCAATTCCCTAAGTCCATGTTCACTCCATCATGGCACCACTGATCCCTGACCGTGGTGACCCTGTGACAGCCCCTTGGCCCCGTCATTACCTCTCCTCAGTTTTGGGCGGTTCATCCTTGGGCACCTGCTCATCTACAGGCACCTCCTCAGGCACGGCTGGCTCGGGGGCCACTTTGGCCACAGTGGGGGCTTCAGTGGGTATGGCCGGGGCCTTGTCCTCCTTCTCCGGGGTAGCCTGCAGAAGACTGACACGCTTGAAGTCCTTGGGCTCAGCCACAGCCGCCTCCTGGCGCTCAGCATAGCTACGGATGTCATCAGGCACCTCCTCTTCCTCTTCTAGCTCCTCCTCGTCCTCGGGAAGCTCCTCCTCTTCCTCCTCCAGGAAGTCCTCCAGGTCCTCATCCAGCTCCTCATCCAGCTCCTCGTCCAGTTCATCTTCATCCTGGTCCCAGTGTGGTGAGTCCTTGTGGTAGCTGACAGAGCTGTGGCAGGAGTGGTAGGAGTCTCGGTCCCGCTCGTCCTCCATCTCGGAGCCTTGGAGGCTCTGCTCATCTGGGTCAAAGTCCTCACTCAACTGTGAGCTGCCCTGGCTCAGCTCCCCTGAGGAGGCATAGCGGCTGCTGCCTGTGGGGCTGAGGGGACAGGTGGGGCTCAGGGGCCAGGCACAGAGCCACTGCCCAGCCAGCCCCAGTCACACAGGTCCAACACCCAGTCATTTACTCAGCATTGCTGAACACCTACTGTGCATGGGGCCCTGCTGTAGGTGCCAGGGAAACACAGCCATGAACAAAAGAGACAGAAGTCCTGCTCTTGTGGCACTGATGGTCTGGGTGGACAGGCAATAAATCAAATCGACAGAATTAGTGATCATCGATGACTTACTGTGTGCCACCCGTGTCCATGCACTGTGGAGGCTGCAAGTGCTCCACCCACGTGCTGGGAACCCCAAATCAGTGTCCTCACCACAGCCCCTTTGGGGACCTAGCGCTCCTGCCACTTGGACGTGGTTGTTGTGCCTGGCTCTTGATGTCCCCTGCCTCAACCTGGTCCTTCCACCACTGAGTCCCTTCATCCCCTGAGGACTGGATCTTTCTGCCTCCACTCCTTGCCTCAGCCTCCACTCACTGCCAACCCTGCCACAGGTCTCCTTAGCTCCACCTTGCAAACGTATGTAAATTCACTCACTTCTCTGCATCCTGGGCCCTACCCTGGTTCAGGCTCTGCCATCTCTGCAAGATGCTGCCCCAACAGTCCCTGCTTTGCATAGAAGCCACAGAGAGGCTTCTTTGAGTCATAAACCTGATCACATATTAGTCCAGTCCAAAGCCTCCCAGGGTCTTTGGTGCCCTTGGAATGAAACCCATGTTATGCCCCGCACCCTCATGTGGCCCAAACCCTGCAACCTCCCCGCCCTCACCTCCTTCTCTGTCCCTCTTGTTGTCCCCCTGCTCCAGTCACATCAGCCTCCTTGCCAATCCTCCAACACCCTTAACTTGTGTCCACTTCTAGGCCTTTACATTTCCTGTGCCCTCTGCCAGGGACACCCTTTCTTGCTTTATTCTTGTCTCATTTCTGCCACTAAATGTTTTATCTTGAATATTTTATTTCATTTCCTTGGAGCTAAAAAATAAAGGCTGGAGTAGATGCTCAGTATTTTAAAAAGTTCCTTCCAAAATATTTCATCTATAAACTCTCCAAGCTTTCTGTGGTTTACATAAAGTATAGAAAAATTCAAAATAAGAGTTGTTCAAATACCTTCAAAAAAATTGTATTGGTCAATGCTAAAGTCTGAGTAGGAAGCTTAGAAAGTTTTCCTTCAAATTACGTTTTACCCAGACTCTCATACCGTCCAGTGGAACTTTCATCAAAGATGGCTATGTTTTCTGTCTATCTAAATGCTTTATAAATATTCACGCTGTTTAATTCTGTGTTTGTTATTGTTCTGTTTGGAAACCAGGACTGGGGCGATCAGGTGAACAGGCAGGGGCAGCAGGCTGGAGGGTCAGCCTCCCTGGCTCAAGGACCAGCATGCTGCCCCGGGCAGTGGTAAGGCACACCTGCGCCAGGGGCCCACCTACTGGGCAGGTCTAGAGACAGCCTCCTTTCAAAGGAGTGGTGATGATGGTGGACAGAATGGGGAAGCGAGCACTGTGCCCATGTTCACTGGCTGGGAACAGAGGGTCAGGGTCACCAGAAGGGTTGGGCGGGACCACCGTGGGACCACCAGCCAGCTGCTTGGTGGGATTTTTCCAACATTACTATGTCTCATATGCCCCATGAATAGCCATCTCTTGACCCTCCCACCTCCTCCACCCAGTAAGAGAGTAGATAGAGACCAGTGGCTTTTTAAAGGAGTGCAAGGAGCCCCCATATTTCAGGGGGACATATCAGGAACATCTGGATTTTGTTTCTCCAGCCAAACCAGACCCACTTTTCTCAATCTTGTAAAATTTTCTTGCAAAATTTTGGGTAAAGCAAGGGCTCTGCTGCTTACAAGGAAGTGTGAATACTGCTTTTCTAGCTCACTAATCGATGCTCCCAGCTTCCTCAGGCCCCCTACTCTTCTCTTCCCTCCAGAAGACAGAGCTGGACTCACACACACACACACACACACACAGACCTCAGCTACAGGGTGGCTACCTGAGGCCCTGCGGCTCGGAGAACTCCTCATAACTGTGCATAGAGTCACTGTAGGATTCCCGGGAACCAAGGGGCGGTGGACGAACAGAATACTGGTGGACTGAAGCATTGGGCTGGGATGTAGTATAATAGGGTGGGGGGATGCTGTTGCTTGTCTCACTGCGGTAGTCACTGTCACGATCGTCCACTGCACTGTCAGGGTCGTCATCTGGAACAGAGAGGAGGTAAAGGGAGAGAGTGAGGAGAGAAGGGAGGGGGAGAGAGAGAGGGAGAGAGACTACAGTGGGGGCCAAAGCAGTATCTCAAACTCAGGGGATGTTCACTGGCTGCTAACCAAAGAAGAGTAATCATTACCAGAATGAATGAAGGATACTGGGTCAAGTAAGTAGAGGTATAGGCTTTAGAATAAGGGAGGTAAAAACTTTGCTTTGCTTTATATGGATCAAATTGGACCTAGAGTCTGGGGTCCAGGGTTGGTGCTACAGTGGCAAATTGGAGAATGTCTTTCAGCTCAAATGTAAGAATGGACTTTGCCAAAGTACAGGATCTCTGGAAACAAAATGTTTTTTGTATTTGTTTTCCCATCAGTCAATGAGCTTTCTCTAACAGGAGTCATGCAACCATTCGAAGAAGTTGGAGGGAGATCAGAAGGTCAAGGTGGAGTACAAATGCACTTTAACCCTCAGAGCTTTCTTGCTATCTGAGAATGGAGACCTCAGATCTAAACTCATATGCACAAGAAAAAAAAAGGGGGCTCTGCCAAGGTGGCATCTACCTCAAAAAAGATTAGATCTTTAGGCTGGCACAACCACCACACACCTGGAATCCATCACTGAAAGGGACCAAGGTGGAGTTGCCAAACTTTAAGTGTTACATAAGAGCCAAAGGATGTTTTTAATTTGGTTTGTTTTCCTTAGTCAAAAGAAAACAGGGTTTCTTTCTTAGTAAAAAAAAAAAGATGGAATGATGTCTAGGGATGTTAGATTGTTGTAGGGCGGGAGAAACTATTTATTTGGAAAACAACATGGGCTGAAAATAGGGTGCTAAATAAAATAAATAAATAAACCCCTGGTTGGGTGGCCTATGACATCAATTTACTAGTGATTTTAAAAACTAAGGGGGTGGCTTGCTCTTTTTTATGCCTTGAAGTATTGCTCATTTCGCAGATGTTTGTCTATTTTTGTTTCTTTGTTATTTTAACCTTTTAATTCTTTTCCAGCTAATGTGTTTGTTTCTATATATTCAACAAATAGGTCCAAGTTTTTAAAATGTGGTAAAGTTTTAAAAACTAATTCATACTTCACCTAGAATGCTATTTGATTCGTTCCCTTGGTTATTTTGCCTTTAGAAAAACCCTAATTCTGTGATCCTGTAAAAGCCTGATGTGAGAGATCTGAAACCTGGATGATCCCCCTCGAAGCTCTGGACAATTTGTCAGTGTCGCCAAATTGCCCCTCGGACCAACTGGTTTTCTACCCAATCATCTGGGTCTTTGGCCAAATTGGCGTTCCTTTTACCAAATTGTTCTTGATCAAGCCAAGGTGTTTTCAACCAAGTCACATGAGGCTATGTGTGTTCACCCAATTATATGTATATTTTTTCTGACAAATTGTCCGTTTTTGAGGGCAAATTCCTTTTGAGTGTATTCTTTTTGTTTTTCATCCAGACTCTGCTTTTTATCAAATAGGTTTTGACCAAATTGCTGCTTTCAACTTTTAGACACTTGTGTCTGACAAAAGGGTCTGCTTTGGGCCCAATGGTCTTTGCTCTTCGCCCAGTTATCAGCTTTAGCCAAATTGGTTTTAACCAAAAACATCTTTGTTTTTGATGGTATTGTTTGCTTATGGCAAAATGGTTGTTACTAAGTATCATTTTTTGCCTAACGTCTACTCTGGTCAAATTGATTTCTGACTGACTTGTTTTTGACAAGTTGTTTGGATCAAAGCACATGTAAACAGTTTCCCTGATCCTAGAGGGAGTCAGGGAGTGGAATTTGTCCACCAGGGGACAGGTTGGGGTGGAGGAGCCCCCAGCTAGTGGAGGAAAGAGAAGGATGCAGATTCATATTCAGACTAAAGGACTGGATTTCTCTGGAAGAGGCAGGACATGGGAATAAGAAAACTCTTCCTTAGGGAGAGAAATGGGCATCCAATTTGGGGAAATGGCTTGTCTCCCTCCCCTAGGGGCAAATTGGAGGAAGATGTGTGTGAGGGGACTTTGGAGTGAGGTCTTGGAAATGCTATCTGCCTGGGGAACCCTGTCCTCTGCTCTGAGACCCTCTTTCTTTCCCACCCACCACCTTCTGAGTGACATTTCCAGGTGGAGGAGGAAGATGGGGAGACAAAAAGAGGAAGGAGTCACAGGAGAGGAGATGAGGTTATACAAGGGGAGCGGGAGGATAGGGGTCACAGTGCCTGGCTGGAGACAGGCAGGTCTCCCATCTAAATGCCCATCCCTCCCAGCTGAATCCTTTTGCCCCAGTGCCAGTGCCCACTCCCCACCAGACAGAGCAGGACCTCCAAGAGATGTTAATGGTCAGGGGGCAGGATGGCATGGAAGGGGTCTTGCCCTCTGGCGCCAATGTGCCAGCCACAGGCTCCTTGCTTCCCTGCATGGTGGGATGGGGGCCTCGGAGTTGCCAAGGCACCTACCTCCCCGTGGCCTCCCAGGATATCAAGCTGGGTACTTACTCTGCTGCTCACCCCAGCCAAAATAATTCCAGTTGCCTACAAAGAGAAGGGGCAGAGATAATAAAAGGGAGCAGGTGGGGGGTACATAGGAGGGGGACTCTGCCGTCCTCCTCATTTTCCCCATCTCCTCCCACCCAGGACCCCAATCGCCTCCTAATTTGAGAGTCTTTCCCCAAGTGTCACTTTAACCATTGACATTTGTCACACCTTCACTCACCACCCTGGGAGAAAGGCAGAATATCTTTGTTTCTTGAGGAGGCCACAGCTCAGGCAGGAAGCAAGAAAGTGGGCATTTAGGACAAAGTTTTCTCAGTTCTGAAGTCTGGGGGTGGCAGTCCCCACTCCCTTCCTCCCCTATCTCATGCATAAGGAAAGAAATATTGAACTGGAAATCCTAAATTTTGAAACAGCCTTGTTGGGTGGGTTTTTATTATTCTGTTCAATGTACAGGTGAAGAAACAGGGCTCAGAGAGGTGGGATGAGCAGCCTCAAGTCACACAGTCTCTGAGCTTCAGGGCCAGGAAGAAAACCACATCTCCCTTCATCTTTCCCAGTACCTGGCATTATGGGAAAATGCCTCGGACCAGAATCATGACTCCTCTGAGCCTTGGCTGACTCCTCCATGAAATGGGGGTGATGAACATTCCTAAGAGGACCTGGCGATAAATGCTGGGACTTGGGTGTCCATTCACAAATTGAACCCACTCTTCATTTCAGTCCACCTGCCCAGGTACTCTTCATCGCCTGCTCCTACCTCCACCTTGGCTGGCCTTTCCCCTACCACAATCTTCAATGACCCCATTCATGGGGGGAGGGGGCTTATAATTCCTTCTGGGCAGTGATGGCTTCCCTCCAGGCAGGGAAGTCAAGGGACTTTCTCAGTGACATACACCAAGTTAGGACAGAACAGGGTCCCCCAACTGCAGTTCCCTAGCAGCTCCCCCCACTAGACTCCCTCATCACCATTCTGGGCATATGGGGGGTGTGAAAAACAGGTACAAGGGAGACAGTGAGAGGAGGAAAGGGAGGAAAGGGGGATAAGGAAGAAGATGGAACAGGGGAAAGAAGTTGAAGTGCAGGGTGGGGACAAAGTGTCATGGGTTTGGGTTCTGCCCTGGGACTCTATGATCTGTCACTTCCTCCCCACTCCAGAGGACTCAGGAGGAACTTCTAGGAAAGAGACATCTCCTTGGTTCATGGAGAGCTGGTCTGGGTGCATATGAGTGTCCACAGGCCAAGGAACATAAACAATCTTGAAAACTTGAGCCCTGATGGAGGGGTAGTAGGCACAGGAATGTGATCATCAACAGTAATAACAGACACAGTACAGTGGGAATGATCTCAGACCTAGGTTCAAATCCTGGCTTTTCATCCTGCCAGGCATGTGACCTTGGGCAAGTTGCTTCTCCTCCTGGGCCTCAGTTTCTTCATCTAAGAAAACGGGCGAATGAAACAGCCTTTGTGCATTGTATGTGAGCCTCTTACATGTGTCGGCAGGATTGTCAGAGTCCGCCCACTCCTTCTGATGGTGGGCTGCTTGGGGGCCTGTGCCGGCCCCATGAAAGAGGTCCTCATCCAGGATTTGATTAATAGAATTAAAGAGTCTGCAAGATGTTTTTTTCAGCCTCTAGATGTTCCGGGCTCCCTCAAAATGAAGCGCTCTCAGATACACTGTTTCAGAGAGTGACTCCAATGATCAGAGAGGGACACTGCATGCCTGTGGCCACAGAGCAAGGCAGAACTCAAACCCAAGTCCCAGATCTCTTCTTTCTTCCTCCACACTGCAAGCAGATACTGTCCACTCTTAGGACCCATACCTCAGGAGAAGAGTTGACCTGTCACATACAACAGCCAGGGGGTGGGGAAGGGATGCCAAAGAAGGAATAGAGAGGTACTTACAACACTGGTTGCTGGGGACAGGCAGAGGCTTATCTTGTTCATCTTGGAATGAATACTGAGGGGAGGGAAGGAAAGAGGGCTCATCTCAGAGGGACCAGAAGCCAGAGGACCGGGATGGTCTTCTGTTGTGCCCCATTCTGACTCCCCCATGCCTCTCAAAACCTCTCCCTCTAGAGGAGAAAGATACAGATGTTCACAGAGGAAGAGAGATACATACAGGGAGACAGTGAGAAACAAATACAGAGAAAAAAAGAGACAGGGATGAGGGAATGAAACAGAGATGGGAGCGAAAGAGGAGGGAGAGAGAGACAGAGAGATGAGGTTGGACAAAAATTACTCACATGTGAGTATTGTCCCCTTGCTCTCCATCTCTCACTAAAGAGGTTGTTGTAGTCTTGCCCACTTTTTCTTCCCTGCCCTCACCTTTTAAAGACTGTATTCTGGGCCACATGGGGGGTCTTTACACTGGGGAGATACAGAGGTGAGAAGAAGAGGAAGGGGTGGAATGGAAGAATGGAGGTACAGGGGTTGAGGCTGGTGGGGGAAGAGAACTTTTAAGAAGGTCTGAAACTGTGACTTGAGGAATTGAGGGGTGTGGGGCAGAGAGAGGGTGTAACTGCTTCAGGGCCCCTGCATGTCCTTGAAGGTACTAGGCAAATGCAGAACTTGAATCCATTGAAATCGTCATTGCATTGTTAGTAGACTGTTCCTGGCTGACATTCTGCTTGGAGACTGGACCACATGCGTCACCGGTTTAGTCGGGTTAGGAAGAGTTAGAGACACAGATGTAGGGAAAGACAAGCAGGGAGAGAAACACAGACAGAGAGTGGAGGACATGGGGAAACAAAGAGAGACAGACACAGAAGAAAAGAGCCTGCCATGTCAATATTCACCTCATCCTGGTCCCGCATGGCATTCAGCTGCTCCAGCTTCTTGGCCCAGTAACGGGCCTCCTCCTCGGGAATGTCTGGAAGGGAAGTCCTGGCTGAGAGCCTGGACACCCCTGCCATCACCTCAGCATCCATCCAGTGCATCCTGCAGGCCTACTGGCACCCCTGATCTCTCCCTGCCCCAGCACTGCCTTGGGGATGGATGTAGAATGGGAGAGAAGATGTACCTTAGCATTACAGTAGTACGGGAGCCATGAGTTCTTGGAGGGATGATGTGGGAGAACCAAGCTGCTTCCAGGAAAGGTAGAAAGGCCTCTTTGTGTCTCTACCTTTGTTTATCTCTACTGTCTCCCTGTCTCTGTCTCTGTCTGTCTCTAATCTATCCCAGGCTCATACCGAAAGCTGAATTCCTCACCAAGGACCAGCCAGGACTGCTCAGACCTGCATCTCATGGGTCAAGAAGTATTTGCTTCCCACTGGTTACCTGTAGGAGCTGGAACATGCTCTGTACACAATAGGTGCACATATCAGCTGACTCGCGGAAACCAGAAAATCCTCTCCTCTGAGGAGGGGAAACCTTATCCTTAAAATGAGGGTCATATGGACCTGCCCAGGCCTGACCAATATCCTGGGACTGGGCAAGGGTCCTGCACCCCAAAACTCACCTAAGGGCAGCTCGAAGCGGGTGTCAAGGAGGATGCGGTGGAAGGTGGGGTCCTTGGTGCCACAGATTTCACTGTCCGCCATGATGACCTGGGAGTCCAGAGTCAGCCATTCTCCAGGGCCCTCCTGGGTATAGGTAGTGATGAAGACAGGGGTCAGGGTTCCAGGTGAGGTGAGGTGAGGTGGATCAGGTATCTGCTCCCACGAGTTGTCTCCCTCATCCCATCTCACCCCTGCCCCAAGAGTAAGGGCCATACCCCCACTTTACAGATGAGTAAACTGAGACTCAAAGGGAATGTCCCAGTCCAGGGCAACATGGGGATGTGTTCAGGGAACCCAGAATCAAGGATCCAGAGAGAGGACCCTGGGGAGTCAGCAGGGGTAGTTACACAACCACCCCTCATCCCTGAGGGCAGTTATGCAGCCCTAGTTTCATATAAAGGCTCTGATGCTCCCACAATCAAGTAAGGAAATTCCCCCCAAGTGAATGAATCAGTTCCCCTGGGTTCAGGGACATAAGCTTTTCAGCAGGTGGGGTCCACTCTAAACTTCAGTTTCTTTATCTCAAGCGAGAATGATGTTCTGTGGAATTTGCTTTTATAGCCCCAGGGAGAGGCTGGTAGGAGTGAAAGTAGTAGTCCAGGGTCCTCCTGTATCCAGGAGGGAGTTAGGGAGGGCTTCCTGGAGGATAGGACATGGGAGCTGAGCTTAGAAGGTGATAAAAGGGACACTGGAAGCCCAGGGAACAGCTATGTGAAGGTTCAGAGGCCTTCTTTTGGGTCTTTAAAGGGTGGAAATTGAGGTGTGGAGGGAGATAAGGTTGGCAATGTAAGTAGGTGCCATCGAGAAGGCCTCCCAAGGGAAATGTGGAGGGAGGGTAGGAAAGGGTGATGGGATAACAAGATGCTGCTGGGATGAGCATGGGGGAATGAAGTGGGGGGAGAAAAACCTAAGGCCAGGAGACCACAAGTTATTGTCTAGTACCTTCAGGGCTTGTGTGGCCTTCCTCCTGCACAAAATGTTGATTGCCCACAATATCCCTTCCCCTCTCTTCCATAAGAATACAGTTTTAGATTATATTTCTCAAACTCCCTTGCAGCTAGGTGAGGCCACATGACTAAGTTCTGGCCAATGGGATGTGAGTGAATTGCCAAGAGCAACATCCAGGTTTGGAGGGCAAACTCCATCCCTTGACACCTTTCCCTTCTTCGATGGAAATGCAAATGTAATGGTGATTCTCCAGCAGCCATCATGGGCCAGGAGGTGGAAGTGCATAAAAAGAAAGAGAAAATAAGATGGAAAGAGTTTAGACCCTGGTGACTTTGGAGCTGCCATTGTAGCCCCAGATGTCTACATTAACATTGTCAAGGGATGGAGATAGATGTCTATCTTGTTTAGGCCACTGGCCTCTCGGCCTCTCCCAGGCACTCCTCCCCAGCCCTCAGCCCATCACTCACTTCATTGGACTGGCGGATGGTCCGCAGGGGGATCCACACAGTGCCCACCATCGTGTCCCAGATGAGACCCTTGTTCCATACCTCCACTGTCAGCCCTAAATCTAGTCGGTTAATCTCACTGTGGAGAGAAAAGAGGGGGAAGGAAGGGGCAGGAGTAAGAGAATGGAGACTCAGAAAAGTCAGTTCACTCACCTTAGGACATACAGCCAACTGAAATTCAAACTCAGGCCTGAACAAGTCCTAGCCAGGAAGGTAACACAGTGATTCTTGTTTAACAGATGGGGAACTGAGGCCAGAGGGCTAACTTACATTGCTCAGCATCTCACAGCAGAAATAGGGTTCCAAGCTGGGATTGAAGGGGTGGGACAGATATCACCCCACTCCTACACCCCAACTTGCCTGGTGCCTCCTCAGACCCTCAAACCTCAAGAACACTAGCTAAGCAAAGAAGAAGCCTAGATACCTTTCGTAGCTCCCTGTTATTCCAGAATAAGGGCATTTGGGGTGCCTCCATCCTTCCCAGTGTCATCTCTACCCAACTGCATGGGGATACCCCTGAGCATATGAATGATCCTGAGCACTTTCCAGGCAGACCCCACACTAGACATAGGCAGATTTGGGGGTAAACTTTGGTTAATGTCCAATTCACTGAATTTACCAATTTGCCAAAGATTTATCTTAAGGAATGTTCTTGAATATATCTGTTGACTATAACCTGGTCATTCCATTACTGGCTTTCAGGGACCGTCTTGTCCCTCCTTTCTTAACATATTCCTGGGAATAGTAAGGCCAGCTCCTCCCTCCCTTCCCAAGATACTCCTCTGCTCCAGGATCATAACTGGGTTCTCTCATGGCCTTCATGACTGACAGTCCCCAGCCAGGCTCTGCTCAGGGGCAGAGGGCTGTTTGGGTCTAAATCCCAGCTCTTCCAGGTACAGGCTGTGTGACACTGAGCAGGTGGCTTAGCCTCTCTGGTTCTCTGTTTCCTCATCTGGAAAAGGAGGATTACAGTAGTACTCTCCCTCCCAGTGTTGTGGGTAAATTAATTTACTTAAAGCTTTAGCAGAGAGCATGACACATGTTGCCATCATCAGAGTAGGCAGGATGTAATATGAAGACCTGAATGGCTCTAGGTCAAGAAGAGGGTCCAGATCATGAATTCATTCAATGATTAGGCAAATTTGTATTGTGTGTCAGGTCCTGTGCTTGGCCTGGGGGTCAGAGGAGTGAGAGAGACCAATCAGGCCCTACCCTCCTGGAGCTCACAGTCTGGGGTCAGGGGCCATAAATATGTCTGTCCATAATTCACACAAATGACTAAAACAACAATTGGTAGCAAGGCCTGAAATTACTCTTCAATTGCAGCTCGGTAGTAGTGATCAGGGAGGGAACACAGTTGAGACAAGGATAAAAAGGAGCCAGCTGGGAAGGGCAGGGAGGGGGATAGAAGAGCAAGTACAAAGATCCTGGGGCAGGAACAAGCTGGCCATGTTGGAGGAACCTTGCAGAGGTGGCTGTGGCTGGGGCAGGTGAGCCAAGGAAGATGGAAGGAGATACTGGTCAGAGTCAAAAGGGCCAGGTCTCCTTGGGGGCTGTGGGGAGAAGTGTGGGTTTTGTTCTGAGGTTGATGAGCCACAGGCAAGTTTGGAGAATGAAAGGATGTGACTTGCAGTTTTAAAAATATCCCTCTGGCTGCCTGGAGAAGAACAGATTGAGAGGCAGATTGCAGCAGGAGGCCAGGGTGGAGGCTGGTGGCACTGGAGACTTGGCTGTTGGCATCAGAGATAAAGGGAAGTGACTGGATTTGGGAAGTGCTTTGGAGGCAAGGCTGACGGGTAGACATGGGGCAGATGGAGGAGGAATGGAAGTCCCAGAAGACACCCAGGTGTTTGGCTCTGCCCAGTGAGACCAGCAAGGTGCCAGGGATGAGGCTGCGCAGAACCAGTCAGACTCACAACATGAAATCCTGTTCCCAGCTGGGCTGGCTGCCCCGCACTGCGATGGTCGTGCTTTTGACATTCTGCACCTTCAGGGTCACGTATGTGTTGAATTTCTCTGTGGTGGTGAGAGCAGGGTTAGTGCAGATGCTCAGGCACTCCAGGTGCCCTTTCCTAAGCTCTGGACAACCTGCTGTGATCCCCCAGGTCCAGCACACTACTCTGCTTCTGTGTGTCCCTCCCACTCCCAGGCCAGCCCCCAGTGTTCCCCTTATGCCCAGTGCCACAGAGCACAAGGGAGGGGTCTTGGTGCAAGGACACATGGAATTTGGGGATGCCTAATCCTGCTGCATAAAAATAACTATGTCCAACAGCCTTGGTTTTTAGTTGGAAAGACCGAGGCCCAGACGGGAACAAAAGTGACTATAAGAAACTCCAACACCTCTCTGAGCCTCACTTTCCCCACCTGGAGCCTGATTTAAGAGTCCCCACCCTATCTCTCAGGATCCTGGGAAGGGCTATTGGCTCAGGGGGAGCCCCACTCACTGAGGGGTTTTCAGGGGATGGCTGAGGAGACTGCTGGGACCACAGGCCATGTCTGACACTCTCCATGATGCTTAGCAGACACACAGCCCAAGTCCCCAAACAATGGCTCAGACTCCCTTCCTGGTCTCTCCAAGAGATGAATAGACAAATAGACAGACAACATAGGACAGGACAGGCATAGAGGCCACTTACCTTGGGCACCATCAAACTTGGCTTTTTTGACTGTGGAAAGAGACAGAGATGGGGAAGGGAAATAGGGAAAGAGGTGGGGAGGAGAGGGACAGAAGAAGAGAGGGAGAAAGAGAGAGAGAGAGAGAGAGAGAGAGAGAGAGAGAGAGAGAGAGAGAGAGAGAGAGAACACCAAAACAGAGACATAGCAAGAGAGACACAGAAGGGAGATACAGAACAAAACAGAGAGGACAGAGGCAAAGACAGAGAACAAAAGAGACAGATGCAGAGACCAAATAGGAAAAAACATAACAACAATATAAAGACAGAAGTGAAATTAGAGACAGAGACAGAGACAAGGAGAGGAGGGAAAATTAGGAGAGCAGGGAGGCAGGGTGAGAGGGAGAGAGAGAAGTCATCAGACAGATGAACAGAGGCAGACCTGGCAGTGGAAGAAATATGGACCTTGGGAATAATCCCTGCCCCTCCTCCCTCCATATCAAGTCTCCCTGAAGCTTCTCCCCTCCATCTATGCCTTTACCTTCAATTGAACAAGATTCAAAAGGAGCTGGCAAGGTGGCAGAAAAAAAAACCTCTCACAGGAAGCCCTCCAGGATTGCCACAGAGGGAAGAGGACAGTTGGGGAGGAGGAGAGGGGGAAGAGAGGAGAAATATTCTCCAATGATCCCATCCCCCTGTTAAGCTAGTGAGATTTCTCCTCCAATTGTCCAGCTCAGTCTGTTCTACCAAACACTCCCAAGGTTTGGGGTTCAATATTCAAAAAGGACTAGAGCAGGTAGAACACGACATCCCTGTCCTGGCCAGGGAGTTGTCAGAGCTTGTCCGGTCCCACTTGCCTGTGAAAGGTACAACCCGCATATATGTCAGGGTCCAGTCTATTCAGATTTCACATAACCCACAGCCCTAATGATTCAAAGCAATTTTACTCTTCCCTGGCTTTTCTCACAGGATATTAAACTTTCACTTTCAGCATCTCTTACGCCCTGCAGCTGCCCCCAACATCTTTCTCCACCATTCACTCCACCTCCACCTAAAGCAGCAGTTCTCAATCTGTGGGTTACAATCCCTTTGGGGGTAGAACAACCCTTTCACAGGGTCGCCTAAGACCATCGGAAAACACATATATAATTACATATTGTTTTTGTGATTAATCACTATGCTTTAGTTATGGTTGGGGGTCACTACAACATGAGAAACTGTATTAAAGGGTCGTGGCATTAGGAAGGTTGAGAATCACTGACCTAAAGTCTTTTACCAAATGGAGCCCTCTCTACTTCTTTTCACATTTCTGCTACCTTTTAAATTTTCAAATGAATGTTTTTGATTAGGCAATACATACACATTTTACAAAATCAAACTAATCCAAAAATTATACAATGAGAATAAGGCTCTTTCTACCACAAGCCTTCCTCTCCCTCCCAAGTACAATCAACATTACCAGGTACTAGAGACAGAGTCTGGTGTCAGCAATCATGAGCACAGGTGCATTATTTTATTTCCTACACAAATAGAATTCTACACCCTCTGTAGACCTTTGTGTTTTTCAGTATGTTTTTAAGAGTGTGTGCAAGAAAGTTGGAGGACAAATTTCTAGTAACAGAATTGTGGTTCATTCTTTCTTCTCTTTTGAGAGCCAAGTTTGGCCTTTTTCTGGGCAAATGCCACAGTCTCCCACCTTGCTCATATCTCTGTCCCTATCATATGAATTTCTGTCATGCAAAAGCAGCTGAATGGAGCCAGTGAAGAGAGAATTCCCATGAAAGGAGGTAAGTGGAGTCGTTCTAAATACTTGTCAGTAAATATTGTTTGTTCCTGTTGGAGGGTAGGGGTGCTGCGGTGGCAGGATTGACTCACAGAAGTACTGAGTGAACTCCCCAGAGCTGCAGAGTGAGAGGGGGCACGAGTGCCTTCCTATGCCTCTGAAAGACCCAGACTTCAAACGCAAATAATTGGGCATCCTACCCTCACCCCCACCGGGGTATGGGTTTGAGAGGTAGAGTGGCATGGAGTCCTTGGCTGGGTGTTGGGAGGGGTGGAGTCAGGTTCAGTTGACCACGCTGTATAGCCCTAGGCTTCCATCTCTGTCTCACTCTGATTCAGTCTATCCCTGTTGTTCTAGATTCGGCTGTGTGAGTATGTGTGTGTGTCTGTCTGTCTCCTTCTGTATGCCCCTGAATGTTCTGTCGTGGCCCACCTCTTACACCCAGCCCACATGGAGCCCACCCCCTAGCTCCTCACCCCTGTGGTGGAGAGAGGCTCAGGGTCACTTAGGACCGTGTGCACCAGAAGCTCAGGCCTCTCTCCTTGGGGGAGCTCCAGCTCGCAAACCTGATGACTCTGAAGAGAGCGGGTGCAGGGGCAGAGAGGGGAGGGAGAATCATGGGAGAGATACACAAGGGGACTGGGAAAGGCTCACACAAAGAGGGACTTACACAGGGAAGAGAGGGAAAGAAGGAAGGAGGGGGGTGGAGATAACAAGTCATGAAAGTCAGAGACAGAGACAGAAAGAGAGAGACATGTAGATTTCCACTAGGGAGGGCAGGTAGGGGAGAGAACTGGCAGAGTTGGGAAAGAAGAGTTGGACAGAGGAAGCTGAGGGGAGTGAGAGGCCCTGCGCGGACTGAGGGGCTGACTGGGGTCTAGCCTGACCCTGACCTGCGCCCCACCCTGCAGCTCCCACCGTGTCTCCTTTTCACTGATAGGGACAGGGCTCAGAGAGGAGGCCAGTCGTCCTGGGTCTGCCCCCCATTTTCTGCTGGTGGGGGGTTTGTGGTGTGTGGTGTCTCTCCCTGTCTCCCTCCTCACATTCTGTTTCTCTCCACTCCTGTCATTTTCTTTCTGTCTCCTCCCTCCCGTTCTCCTTTTGTCTCTCTCTTGTCCCCATTCCTTCCCCCTACCCACTTTCCTGCTCCCTAAGCCCCTGAGGGCCAGAGGGCCAGAGGACAGTGGGCTTAGTTGGGGTCCACCAGCAGTGGGAGACCGCGGGAGGGATCCAGCTCTGAAAGCAGAGGCCAGGCCCAGGCCCCCAGGCCCCTCAGGGAGCCTAGCATAAAGATATCAATATATGCTCCTCATGGGTACTCAGAGAAAGGAGGGGGGACTCAGGGCTCAGAAAGGAAAGGGGGATCAGGGAAGGGGGAATAGAGTGGGGAGAACTAACGGGGCAGGAAGCTCATAGCAGGGTATGGGATAGGGGGAGGAGGGGAGGGCACTAAGGGAAGTGGGCTCCAGGAGCTGGAGGAGACTGGCGGCCGGGGAGAAGACTCCGGAAGTGGGAGGGGCATGGAGGGGCGGGTAATATCTGGAAAGCGGGTAGGGAAGGGGGCTAGGAGGAAGGAGGGGGCTCAGGGAGGGGCCGATAGGGCTCACAAAAGCCACTATGTCTCTTTCGCCCCCTCCCGCTCCCCACCGTCTTCCTGTCAGTAAATGATCCCGAGACATCCTCGCCTTCACCACTGCCACATCCCCCCGCCTTCGCCAGGCAATGGGGTCACTGGGGCGGAAGCACCACCTCTCCCCCGCAAGTTCCTTCCTGGTCACACGCATGAAGCTATTTATAACAAGGGCGCAAGGGCGTGGGCAACGGGACCGCTGGGAGTGGTGGGTGAGGGCAACGTCTACTGCTGGCTCCTCTGACCTGCTGGCGAGAGACACTGCGGGAGACACCTCATCAGGCGGGATCAGCAGCCTGTGTCTCAAGCCACCACGGTCCCTGGGGGTCCCATCGGTGCTGACAGATTAATGTGGTTGCACAAGCCAATACTGGCTACGACAGAATCAGTGGAGTCAGGAGCAGGGGCTTGGGATTCCCATAGGCGCTGTCAGGCCCTGGACCTCAGTTTCTCCATCTGGGAAATAGGGAGAGGTAGAGCTAGCTGGTCTCCCTTTCTCCCCCTCTAGTCTTCCCTTTTCTTCCTCTCTCTCTCCCCTTTCTTCTTCATCATTATTAGGATCAGCATTATTATACTATCATTACTACTACTATTATTAATAGTATCATTACTATTTTTATTTGGTTTGGTTTTGAATGTGCCCCTGGCCTGGAAGGCCCTTGATTCTAATTTAGGTGGACTAGGGTGTTGAAACAGTTGGTCCATAACCTGCCAGGCCTGGGGTGGAGGTGGGGAGTAGAGGTTTCCTGCCCTTAGGAGACGGGGCTCAATGCTCCCTCCTCTACAGGACATGCTTACCAGGCGTCAGAAGATACTACAAGGGGTGAAGTTTGAGGGGATGGAAACCTAGAGAATTCTGAAATAAACTGGAATGTTTGGTAGTTTCATATGGGATGTTGATGGTGGACATGAGCTCTGTGATAAAGATAATGGCCCTGGTGGTTTTGCATCTGGCAAAGAGAACTCTTCACATACCAAAGACAGAAACAAGCCAGAGCCTCCGATTTAAAAAAAAAAAAAAAAAAAGCCTTGACAGGGATTTCTGTCTCTTCTTTACCAAGTACCACTTAGAACTAAGCCTGGCCTATAGCAGGTGCTCATTAAATAGTGTTAAATGAGGAAATGACGTCATTTATTTTCCCCCTACTCCTGCAGTGATACCTGGCCCAGCGACGCAGGCGGCAGGCGCTGCCCAAAAAGATTTGAAACTCTTGAAGCGCTCGCTGCCGCTGTCCACGGTGCTGAACCCTTCGTCTCCACCCTAGCTATTCACGAGTTGACGTCGTCCTCCATGTGCTGTCAACAATGTTGAATTCGCCATCCTGTGTACTTCCAAAGAACTTGGCATCTCTGCTGCCACCTGTGTACTCCTGAGCCCTCTTCAGGCCTGAGAATGCAATGAGCTCTCAGGAAATATCTTACACCCATGGGCCCCCTTCAATAAAGCTTTTAGGCCCCATTAATAAAAACAGCATCATTGATTTTTTTTCCTGCCTTTGGTTCACACTTAATGAACCTTTCCACAGAAAAAGCTTTGTGCCAATGGCTCTGTGTGCTTCATCTCACTGGAGAGTTCCAGTAAACCTAGGCTGTAGGAGCTATTAGTGTGCCCACTTTACAGATGGGCACATTGAGGAATGAAGAGGGTATGCGACTTGCCAGGAAGTGGTGGACTTAGGGATTCTAATCCACACATGCTGGACTCAGAATGCCGTGGTTGGTACCTCACAGAGAAAGCCCATTCATTCTTTGTGGAAGGAAAGTGAGGTGCAGGTTGTGAGAACAGCTAAGATTACAGCCCTGAAGATTAATCAGAGCCAATACTGCAGGGCATCCTATGAGGATGGTGACAGCAAAGACACAGATTCACTCCCCTCCTGCCTGGGTGGTATCAGAAATGAGGCAGCCAGGGCAGAGGGATTCGTGAAGGCTTTCTGGGAGAGGGGCTGGAGAATAGCCATGATAAATGGGGAGATCATGATATGTCTGTTTACTGAGTGGATGAAGAAATTAGGCAATCCCAAGACAGATTCTCACCCCATGGAAGAGACCTGGGTGTCTCCCAGGTCTTGGAGGCTGAGAGGAGGCTCAATCTTTACCCTCCACTCCCAGTAGGCTGTGGAGTTAGGCAGCTACAACTCTTGACTCCGTGGCACTAGGCAAGTCATTGACCCTCCCTGAGCCTCAGTTTTCCTCATCAGTGAAATGGCTTGCTGTGTGGATTAATTAGGGCAATGAGCACAAAAGTCTTCAACATTGCTTGTAGAATGCTGTATAATGGTGCTTCTTGACATTATTATTAGTTTTGAGGAAAGCTCATCCTTATAAACACTTGCTAATTTGTACATAAAATTAATTCATGAAATATTTATGGATCCTTTAAGACAATGAATGGCCTGGCAAAATGCCAGGAGGCACATAGAAGGGTCTAGGACTGAATCCACACTACCACAATTTTGCATGTTTTTCCTTCCCTTCTTCTTAGCCTCCCCATCTTCTGAGACAAGGCAACTGGTGGTGGGGATATCAGAGCAGGCTTCCCAGAGGAAGAGAGCCCTGAATGCCCCTGCTCCAAGGCTCCCTCAGCCCTTCCTTTTCATTCCCACTCTAACCCCACCAACATGAGGCCAGGAGTAGGGCTAGGTACCAGGAACAGTGTCTGGAACATAGTAGGTGCTCAATTAATGCTTGCTGAGTAAATATATGAATGATTACATGAAGGAATCAGGTGATGTTCTTGGCATTAGCAGTCTCAGGACTCTGTTAAGACCTAGCAAGTGAATGAGAGGCATGGGGGGGGAGTGCAGGCAGCAGTGGGACTCCAAATAAAAAATGAGAGAGGGCAGAGGCAAGGCCTATACAGGGTGGTCTCCCATGTGCTGGTGTGAGGTAAGCCTGCATTATGTGTGTTTGCATGTGTATTTACTTGTGTTACCAGGGCAGGCAGGTGTGTGTACATGGTTGTATATGTGCATTTGTGGAGGGATATGTACTGTATCCCAATGCAGGTGAGGGTCTACACATATGTGCTTGGGAGGAGGGTGTGACTACATATGGAACATACTGTTAGGTACCTGTGAGCTTGCAGGTGATGTGTCAGGTAGAAACACACATTGGTGTGTGATACAGTTTTATAGCATGTGTATTTATCTACTTGCATGCATGTATGTACTTGTTAGAACTACATACATACATAGCCACATGTCTGTATGCATCATCATTCACCTGTTCAAAGGGGCTGCTTTGCGTGTTCAGGCAAGTGTTGTCATGTGTTCACACATAGCTTGGCATGTGATTATGAATACATATGTGTGGTTCTTATAGATTTGGGGCCTTAGCATGTATATATGGGTATGTGCCTACATGTTAGGGCATAAGCAGATTTTTATGAGAAATGGATATTGTGAACATGCATCAAACACATGTGGATATGTGTATGTGAATGTACAGACACACACATATTGCAGGGACTATGTCTGTGGCAGCAGACTGTTCCCGTATACATGTGTGTGTGTGTATTCACACGAGCCTGTAAACATGCACATTTGTCCATGTGTGCAGTCACAGGCAGGTCATTTTCATGGTGCCTTGGTGGATCTTGAGCATTTCTGGCTATGAAAGTGCTGTCAGCTCATGTGTGTGCTGGTGTTGGTACACGTGGGAGGGCCCCTGGTTGGGTGGTTAGGTATTTCCTCAACCCCAAGGATAAGCTCAGACCCATGGAAAGCCCTCCTAGCCCAGCTCCACTGTTGCCCTGCATTCTCTTCCCTCCCATTCTCTCCCTCCACTATCCTGACTTCACCAGGTTCCCCCACTCCCTCCTAGCATTTCCCCCTCTTCCCACTTCTCCTAGTTTCCCCCTCAGCCTCCCCTAGCTTCATACAGCTCCCCTTACACCTCAGGGTTTCACCCATCCCACCTCACAGGCAGCCTTGCCTCTCCCAGCGCCCTCCCCTCCACTCTGCTGGTGACAGAATCATCCAACACAATTCTTCCCCCAGGTATCTGTTTCCGGAAGCCTCGCCCTTCTTACGCCCCCCTCCTTCACACCACCTTCGTATCCCAGCCTCCTGTTTGCGTCAGAGTTAAGGGTGAGATTCTCTTTCTCCTGCCCAACTAGGCAAACCTTCCAGAAGAACTGAACTTGGAGGATATGAGGCAGGATGAGATGGGAGTGGGAAGAGCAGAGTCAGTCAGGAACACCCACATAGGCCCCCTCCTCCAGTGCCAGCCTTCCACCCTCCTCACCGCCACCCCACCTCCCCACAAGTGCTAAGCAACTTAGAAGAGGGTAGAGGCCAGTAGGGAACTGGGATCTTCACCTCCCCTTCTCCTTAGGCCTAGTCCGTGGAAGTTGCATGGGGGCTCCACTCTACTTCTCCACTCCCCTAACTCCATAGGCCAAGAGCTGGATGAGTAGAATTTTGATCTTGGGAGCCCTCTGCCAGCTCCAGCCCCGCCCGTCAGGAACGAGCTCAGGGAAAGGGGGCCCCTGTCCCTTTAAGAACACCCGCGTCCACGCCAGCCCAGCCCCGAGCGATCGGTACACTGAAAGCGCCAAGGAGGGGAGCTGGAGGGCGGGGCTAGGTTTGTGAATGGAGCTGCGGAGGGGGAGGGGTAGAAGGGGGAGGGGCGGCGGGTATGGTTCCATGCTCCCTTGCCTGCCCACTCAGGTCTAGGCCGCGGCTGCGGTTCAGCTGTGTCTCTCACGAAGGCACAAAATGACACACATATACACATGCACACTCCCCGCTGCCTAAGGTCTCTTGAAGCCTGACATCTCAGACTTGGCTGACACACCTCTTCCCCCACCCCAGCCTTCTTGAAGGGAGTAGGTGTGAGGGAGGCGGACCCCAGTCTTTAAAACCCAAGATTTAGACCTCTATAAGCCTGGTACGCATGTTCGCTACCACCCTGCCGCCCAAGGTCTCCCGAAACCTGACTTCTCAGGAGCGCCTGGGACGCCTGGGTCCTGGAGGCCTGGCTTCTCCGCTACCCCAGCCCTCTGAGGAGGGAATGACCATGCCCCTCCTGAGTCTCTCCCTCCTCCACTCCAATGCAGAGCGTAGGCCTGGGCGTGGGCCTCGATACAGATGGCGTTTTGGCCCCAAAATAGCTCCATCCTCCTCTCCTTCCCTCCCTTAGACACAAAGTGGGTGAGACGAGGAACGGCCGGGAGGGGTGCAGGGGGCACTGCATCTCCAAGAGATCGGCTCCCTGCAGAGAAGGCCAAATACGTGTTTCAAAGTGCTGGATGGGGCAGGGAGCCAGGGAGGCCTTCAGCCGATCCCCGCAACCCCCAACTCAGGAAGCTAAAGAGTTAATTGAAAAAGCGCCTTTTAAGACCCCCCAACCACAGACCTCTCAGGACTTGGGGAGGGGTCTCCCCAGCCCCTTCACAGTCACTCTCCATATCCAGGGCTAAAGGATTACTAGAGCTCGATGTTGTCCTAATGGCCGAGCCCCCAGTACCCAAAACCTACAAGATCAGGGCTTGAAGACCCCTCCCCCTGCACTCCTCTTCGAATTCCGAACTCAATCTGCCTCCATGAGGATACGAAGCCCAGCCCACAGCATAGGACTCCTTCCAAGTACCCCGTAGGATTCATTCGAACTATGCAGCTCAGCCCCTTCCACACGGACCCCCTAATAACCTGGTCTACACAGATGCCCCAGTCTAGACCGTTTCCAGATCTCTGCTGTTGTCCACACGGGCCTCCGCGTGCAGCCATGTCCACACGACCCCGAGCAGCTGCCACCAGGACCCTTCTGAGACCCCAGCTGCGTCTACACTGATCAGCAGCCTGTCGCGTCTACAAGAGCTACCCCTTCAAAAGTCCAGCCGCGTGTACTCTACTCAACCGCCCCCCCTCCCGCCCCCGCCCCAGGAGCCCAGCCGCATCCCCACGGACCCCGAAGGCAGTCGAGTCCATACTGGTCCCTGCCCCGCAGCCTCGTCTCTTACCTCCAACGCAAAGTAGAGACATGTCTCTAGGGTCGCCGGCGAACCGGCACCGTCAGGTGGGGCTCAGAGGCCACTGGGCTGGTGCATGGCTAGGACTGCCGACGGCGCTCGGCTCACGCCGGTGCCAGGGCCCCGCCGCCAGCCATCTTGGTTCAGCACTGGGGGCGCGGACAGTTCCTGACGTAGCGTTGACGTGAGGCCCACGGGCGGAGCCCAGGGGACGCCTGATGCTGCGGGAGCGCCACCGGCTGGGGCTCCAAAGGCTCCGGAAGGGAGGTCCTTTAAAGGGCCTGAGCCAGATGCTCCCCAACCAGAGCTATAAAGGGCGGCTGCCTCCACGCACTTTCGCTTCTGGTTCTCCTCTTTCCTTGAGTCTGTAAGAAACAAGAACATAGTGACTCCCAAACCAGTAGAAAATCATTAGTAACAAAGGGCAAATGTAATTAGAGGGTCTTAAGGGACATCCTGAAGGGGGAAAGATAGTCATCACCAGACAAAGGGAAAATGGGAGAAGGCAGTTGACCGTAGTAACATATTTACAAATCACAATAGGAGCATTTAGATAATCGCGTTAGATTGTAACTCCAGAGTAACCAGTAATGGAGAAACGGGGGAGAAGGAGGGGGAAGGGGGAGCTAACTGTGTTAGGGGGAGCTAATTGCATTACTATAAAACCAGTTTTCTTCATCTATTTGGTGCTCACATTCTTCTGGCTGAGGGTGCGCCTGACTCTGCAGACTCGTGAATAAACGCCTCGCTTTGCTGCTCAAGTCCTGTGTCCCGGTTTTTATTGTGAGCATTTCTCACAATTCGTTCTGTGGTTTCGCTGTATTCCTCTGTCTATGTCTCTGTCTCTTTGACTCTGTTTCTCTATTTCTTTGTCTCCCTGGGTCCCTGGGTCCCTCTGAATCTTTGTCTCCATGTCCTTCTCCATCCCTTGTCTCCCTCCTAGTCTCTTTCTGGCCAGTCTCTCTGTGTCTTTGCCATGGCCTAAGTCTCTCTCTCTCAGTATCTCTATTTCACTCTCTCTAAGCTACTCAGCCTGTGAATCTTTGTGAGGGCTTAGACTGGAGCCCATCCTTCACTCCCTTGTGGAACTGGAAAACTCCTATTCATCCATCAGTGCCCAGTTTGAAAATACCCTCCACCGGGAAGCCTTCCCTGATTCCCCCAAACTGAGCCTTTACTTTCTGGACGCCCCAAGACTCCAGCTCTTCCACTGGTTGGGCCCTGACCCTGGCACAGCTCTGCTCACCACTCCACCCCACACATCTAGCTGGGCAGTTCCACATGGGCTAGTGCCCTGAAAACCTGTTTGCTATGTATCTCCAGTGCCTAGAACAGTGCCAGAGGTCCTGGGTGTAATAGATACATTTTTTACTGCCATATTCCTTTGAATATGGTTGGTTATCTATTCTCCAGTTGGTGGACATTAAGATTATTTCCACTTTCATGGCCAGGTGGCTTAATTGGTTGGAGCGTCGTCCATACACCAAAAGGTTGCGGGTTCAATTCCCGGTCAGGGCACATGCCTAGGTTGTGGGTTTGGTCCCCTGTCGGGGCATACATGAGAGGCAGCCGATCAATGTTTCTCTCTAAAATCAATAAATATATCCTCAGGTGAGGATTAAAAATAAGATTGGTTCCCTTTGGGTTTGTTACAGCCAAAGATTTTATGACCATGGTGAACATGGGTAAGGTTGGATGATCATAGGACACCCACATACTGAGCTTTGCGAGATGACATCAAATTGCTTTCCCATGTTGCTTCAGCAGTTTACATTAAAACATTCAGTTGCTCCACCTCCTTGCTAACACTTTGAGTTGTCCAGATTTTTGAATTGTGCCAAAGTGGAAGGGATGAAGTGGTGCCTCATTTTGGTTTTGATTTACTTACTGATTATTCATGAGGTAGAGCTTTTAATGTGATTATTGGTTTCTTCTTTGGGTGAAGTACCTCCTCAAGTCTTTTTTTCCATTTTTAAAATTTGACTAATTGATTTTGTAGTTATTTATCCATATTAGATACAAATCCAATATGGTTTTATGTTGGTTTTATGTGTGTTGCAAAAAAAATCTTCAATTTTGTGGCTTATTTTGTTCTACTTATGGTGTCATTTTGTGATCAGAAGCTCTTAATTTTTTAAATAACCATTTTATTGTGGTAATTTTAATTTTGTTTTTGTTTTAAGATTTTATTTATTTTCTAGAGAGAGGGGAAGGGAGGAAGAGAGGGAGAGAAACACTGATATGTGAGAGAAACATCGATTGGTTTTTCTCGCAGGCCCCAGACCAGGGACCTGGCCCGCAACTCAGGCATGTGCTCTGACTGGAAATCAAACCTGCTACCTTTGGGTTTGTAGGCCAGCGCTCAACCCACTGAGCCACACCAGCCAGGGCTGCTGTGGAAAATGTTTAGATATACAGAAAAGTTACAGAATTACATAACTGTAAAGGGATAGAGCACTCCTGTAAAACCTTCACCCAGCTTCCCCAAATGTTTATATCATACATGGGGTTACTGCGTACATATGTCAAAATGAAAACGTTAACATAAACACTTATTATCAACTAGATAGCAGACTTTATACTTCACCAGGGTTTCATCTTTCTAGTCTAGGATCCAATCCAGATCCTACATTGCATTTAGTCATTTTATTTCCTTCTCCCCACACTCTGTGATTTTCTTAGTCTTTCCTTATTTTTCATCACTTTGACACTTTTGAAGAGTACTGGTCAGGTATTTTGTGGAAAGTCCCTTGATTTTAATTTACCTGATATTTTCTTATTAGACTGAGGTGATTGGGTTTGTGGGGAAGATCACAGAGATGGGGTTACCTTCATGTCACATCATACCAGAGGTCCCTGATGCCCACATGATATCACAGGTGATGTTAACTTTGATCACCTAAGGTGCTGCCTGCCAGGTTTACCCACTGAAAGTTACTATTCTTTTCCTTGCTCCACTCTGTTTCTTATAAGCAAATTGCTAAACCCAGCTCACCTTCAAGGAGAAAGAATTATGCTCCACCTCCTGGAACAGGAGTTTCTACAAAGCTCTTAATGTTAAATTTATTTTCTTTTTATTGCTGTAAAATACACATAACCAAATTTATTTTAACCATTTAAAATATTTATTTATTTATTAGAGAGAAGGAAAGGAGGGGAGAAAGAGAGGGAGAAAAACATTGATCAGTTGTCTGTTGCACATGCCCCTGATGGGGGACTGAGCCTGCAACCCAGGCATGTGCCCTGACTGGGAATTGAACTTGTGACCTTTCGCTTTGTGGGATGATGCTCAACCAACTGAGCCATGCTGACCTGGGACCATTTTAAAGTGCACAGTTCAGTGGCATTTAGTGTTACGTTTTTGTCCACAAGAAGGGAAGAGTTGAGTGGACCCGTTCAAAGCCTTTATTAAGAGATGATCAGGCAGATGGGCTGAGTCTGAATAAACTACAGCACAAAGAGAAGGGATGGAGGGATTTTTAAGGGCATGGAGCAGACTCTTAGCAGGATGGGTCACCCTGCTGGTTGGCTACAGAGTCCAGGGTATAGGTCTTTGCAAAAGAACAATGTTCTCTGATTAGGGATGGCTGTCGGGAGACTTATGGTCCTTGTTTCCAGGAAATGATTAAGGGAGAGGGGAAGGGGCAATGGGGGTGTAACTAGTTCTCAGCAGGATGCCAGCAGCTATGTCTTAGCCACCTCTGTTAATAGGGAACCTTGTGATCCGGTGCATGGCTGGTGATGCAGACCCTCTTTGTTTCAGCACAGGTGGTGGCTCAGGTCCTCCAACTCCCAGTACATTCTAACATTTCATACATTTAAACCTTGTGCAATCACAACTTCGATGTAATACTAAAACACTTCCCCATACCTCCCACCCCAGCCTCTGGCCACCACTAATCTGCTTTCTGTCTCTGGATTTAATATAAAATTCTTCAACTTGACCAATCTTTTCCTTTGTACTGCACACACTGTGTTTTGTTTAGGAAGTCTTACTTTTCCCAGCTTCATAAAGATACTCTCATAGCACCTTCTACATTTTTAGAGTTGTTATTTACAATCAAATCTTGACCTCTTTTGGAACAGATTTGGGAATGTGGAGTGAGATAAAATCCAATTGTATTTTTTTTTTCATATGGACAATCCATTGTCAATACCCTTTAAGGAAACTGTCACAAGCAAGTTTTCATACATGTGTACTTAACAATGGGCACAGACCGACTAAAATGTGTGTAGGACTGCAGATGTCTACCCCATCTGGGGGTCTGTTCTGGCTCTCTCTTCTGACCCAGGCCATCTCTCCCTGTTATGAAGCTTTATACAGTCTTTGCTATTTGCTAATCATGTCAGTCACTCCATTTGTCCTCCTCCAGGAGTGTGCAGGTTGTTCTTCCACTTTTTCTAAGTTTGTTGGGTTCCATGGAGAAACCTGTTTGAGACTTTGATTGGAATTGCACTGAATTTATAAACCAAAAGGGAAAATCAGTGTCTTTTGTGATATTGAATCTTCCAAAGTGCAAATACAATGAATCCTTCCGTTTATTTTTCAGTGAAGCTTACAACTCTCTCATAAAACTCTTGCATGCTTTTGTATGGTAGATTTATTTCTAAATGCTTTGCATATTTTATGCTCTGGATAAATGGCTTTTTTAAAGATTACATTTTTAAAAATCTGTTGCAGAAGCATAGAATGCAATTGGCTCCAGCACCTAACAAGATTTCTCAACTTTTACAAACCCATAATTATATCTGCAGATCCTTTGATATCATCCATTGTATCCAGTGGATGTCATCTGAAAATA